>NC_052043.1:583937-690731 GCF_015832195.1 Motacilla alba alba | reverse complement strand
GCCAAAGGGCAGCGGGAGAGGAGTTCCCACCATTCCCATTCCCACTCCCAAGTATTATTTACATCGCGCTGTACACGGGTCTGCGGGATCCTCCCAGAGCCTGCGGAGGAGGGAGGAGAAAGGGTGAGCTCCAAGCTGTTCCCAGCACAGCCCCTGGCCTTCCACCCTCTGGAGCCGAGTTACCTAGGAGCCGTTTAGGAGCTTGTTGTGAATGTCTTCAAAGACTTGGTTGTAGAGGTCATCCCTGGACTTCAGGCCGTCTAAATAAACTGGGAGAAAAAAGGGGGAGTCAGGCTGGGCTGGCCAGCACAATGAGATTTTGGGAGATTGGTTTTTAAATATTTCATATTTTAGTGACCCAAAGGATAACTTGGAAAAACAGAACCATCCTGAAAATATAATGGATAAGGATTTCACAGGCCATTGTAAATCCCTTCTTTTTCTTTTGAACTCTTTTCTCTTTAACTGCCGAGGTAGGCCAGGATTACAACTTGGGAGTAAAAACACCACCCTGCATCATCCCACTGGAAGCTCCCGGGAATGAAACCACCCAATTCCTTAAATTCCAGGGCCAAGGCCGAAGGATTTGTGTTTGGAAGACTCACCCACATCCACCCCGGAGTCCTCCATCTCCTTCCTGTGCTTGAGGTACATGGGCCAGACGTGGCCGTCGAAGAGGCCCGGGGGGTCGGGCACGGTGTAATTCCGGGTACTGCAACGACAGCGGGGAGAGCAACGTCAGGGCTGGGGAGAGCAATGTCAGGGCTGGGGAGAGGAACGTCAGGGCTGGGGAGAGGAACGTCAGGGCTGGGGAGAGGAACGTCAGGGCTGGGGTTCAGCTGGGGCGTGAGAGCAGAGCTGTACATGGAAAGGGTTGTGGAGGATCAGCACCGGCTGCCCGGGCCCCGCTGCAGTCCCCAGGCCTGTTTGGAGTGATGGAGGTGGCACTTGGGGACGCGGGCGGTGCTGAAGGGTTCGTGGCTGGACTCCATCCCAGGTCTCCTCCAAGCCCAGCCTGTCGTTCCAGCCTGACCACATCAAACTGAACTCCCTTCCTCCCCTTCTGGGCACGTTTCCCGCTCCAATCCAACTCGTGTCACCAGCACGTGCCAGCATCTGGCAGTGCCCATCCCTGGCAGTGCCCAGGGCCAGGCTGCAGCAGCCTGGGGTGGCGGGAGGTGTCCCTGCCATGGCAGGGCTGGGATGAGATGACCTTTAAGGACCTTTAAGGACCTTTAAGGACCTTCCAAGCCCAAGCAGTCCATGATTCCATGACTCAGAGCAATGTGAAGGACTGGATGCACACCCAGGAATGTTCTCACCTCCTCCTCCTCTTGCACTCCTCGTAGGGCACTGCCAGGTAGTAGCGAAGGTCAAACAGCTCGATCAGAGGTCTGGGGAGGGGACAGGGACACAACGAGGACATCTCGCTTTTAGTGACAGCAAAAAGCATGAAATCACCCCAGACACCACAAAAATCTCTCTGCCTCTATGGGATTTGTGTCTGTTGAAGACAAGCCAAGGGTTTGCTGACTCGAAAGCACGGAAAGCTTCTTTCTGAAGGTCAGAATGGCCCAAGCAGGGACCTCTCCCACCCAAACACCTGCCCCTGCTCCTGAGGGGATCAGAGGGGATCCTGTGGAGGATCAGCCCCTGGGCTGGCAACCCTGGCTCTTCCTACATCATTCCAAAACCTGGGAGAGGGCAACTCCTCAGCTCATGTTCAGGAGTGTCCAAGGCCAGGCTGGATGGGCTTTAAGGTCCCTCCCAAAGCATTTTTGGGATTCCGTGGTCCTCCCCAAAAACCCAGGCCATCATCTCTGCCACGGCTCGCTCCTCTCACTGAGCTCACGTAGTCAGCAAGCACAGGAGAGAGCTGTTCCCAAATTCCAGGAGAGTTCCCAGGCACTGAATGGATTATTGCCTTGTTCTCACCAAGCTGGGGGGTGAGGGGAAGCCTGCAGCCCTCTGCCAGCAAAAATCCTGCTCTGAAACCCCCCTGGAGTTCTGCCCTAAATCAGAACCTTAAATTCACCTCACTTCCACACTTAGCAGTTCATTTTACATTTTTCAGCAGGAAACTCTGCGGGGTGGGAATTCGGAACGAGGCAGGAAGGGGAAATTAGTAAAAAAGGAGTTTTTTTAGCTCTGGCACGAGGGATTTGAGGATCTTCCCTGGCAAACCACGAAGAGTTCTCCAAACCTTACTTGTAATTATAAAGCAGGAAGCCTTCAATGACCAATATATGGATATCTTGGGAGGTTGGCTCTCTAGAGCCGGGTGTGACGTTCACCCCGTGCGAGCGGGCAAACTTCACGGGGTTCTCAATCCAGGCCCGCACTGTGCTCACCATTGCCTCCATATCCAAGGAGTCCAACACTGGTCGGGAGAAAGGGGGTGGGTGGGAAAAAGGGACACCATCAAACACCATCAAACACCCGAAGTGTAAAACAGATCGAGCTCGGTAAAGTTATGATTAAGGAATTTACTGTTAAAGCTTTTAATAATGAAAAAAAAAGAGAGAAATACTTAGGAAAAGAATATACATTACTGCATCCTATAGGGAACACTGCTCTTACCATCCCATTGCTTAAAGCCGTCTTCCCCGACTTCTATTTGATCTTGTGGCTGAAATATAGTGAGCAATAAAACATTGCTGCAACCTCAGCGGGATCAGTTCCCTCCGATGCCACCAGCACCTGGCCACCACTGCCACACGCGACCACCCCTGGGCACTGTCCCTGCAGGAACCTCGGCATTCCCAGCTGTTCCCAACCCCAGGAGCTCGGGGAAGGTCCCTTGGCTCACTCAAACCACTCTGGATCAAGATTTTTACGTGAATGGCTCGATTCGTCGCTTGTTAGTTGGTAAATGCCACAGGGCGTTGTTTGTAAAGCAACATTTGGGAGTTTTACAGGGCAGATGCAGTTAAATGAGTGCCGGGATGTGTGGTTGTTTTAAAGAATTGGTATTTGAAGTCCTCTAATAAAAATGCAGGTGGGTATAGCAGCCCTTCGGTCGCTCAGTTACCGCTTTCCTCGTGCTGGCATTCGCTCAAGAGAGAAGTTACAGATTTTTATGGAAAATCGAACGGAATGCCTCCCCCAAGGGCTCCTGAGGGATCACAGCAGCACAGACCGAGCACACCATGCTGGGGCTGGAGCACTTCATGTTTTGGGGATGACCCACAACTGCTCCAAGTCCATCCTGCATCCCTTGCACTCGCACGTGTGGCGGGGTCTAGGGTATCCCCATTCCCATGGAATGTGCAGGGCTCAGGAACACTCTGCACTCCCGGGCAGAAGGCAGTGAAAGTCTTCTGCATTCATCTCTGCAATATTTTAATTGGGTTCTGATCCAGATCTATCAGATTCCCCCATAAAACCCCCTTTCCATATTTAAACCAGCATAGAGGCGCTTAAATGCTAAAGCATAATTTAGCAGCCTCATTCTTAATTTAATAAAATAACGTGGGAAATCCCAATATGGAGGAAATCATTCATGCAGAGCACAGTAAATAACCTCTGCCTGAAATCACTACTAAATTTAAATCTGTTGTTAACACTTAAAGGCTCCTGTGGCATTTGTAAAGGTCAGGAACTTCCCACCTGCCCAGTCATTTAAAAATCAAATATATATATATATAAAAACCCCCACAAAACCAGAAAGCTTGTGACTCCTAAGCTGTCAAAACTGATTTGCCCTGCATGTAAAAAAAATTAATGCTGCAAGGAAGAGGAGACTCACCTTGAAGAAATCATCCTGATGGACCACGCAGCAGTTGGGCAGCGCCTTGACGAGCCTGTTGGTCAAGGTGGTTTTGCCACCATTGGTGACCCTGCATGGAGCGGGGCGAGACACAGGTGGAAAAATCGCATTAGAACCGGTCTGGAGCCACGGGGACCCGCGGCGGGACAGACACCGCTGAAGGACCCGAGCCCTGAGGGGACCCGAGCCCCTGAGGGGACCCCGGCATTGACCCTGAGGGATCCGAACCCTGCCCGGCAGCCCCTGAGGGGATCCGGGCATTGACCCTGAGGGATCCGAACCCCGCCCGGGAGCCCCTGAGGGGATCCGGGCATTGACCCTGAGGGATCCGAACCCCGCTGGGCGGCGGGAGCCCCTGAGGGGACCCCGGCATTGACCCTGAGGGTCCCCAACCCCGCTGGGCGGCGGGAGCCCCTGAGGGGACCGGAGCCCCTGAGGGGACCCCGGCATTGACCCTGAGGGTCCCCAACCCCGCCCGCGCCCCCCGTTCGAATTTCCCGCCCCTCCAGCGCCGCTCGCCGATTGGCCGCGACCACCCCCCTCAGCCCCGCCCCGCCCCTTCCCCGGCTGCCGATTGGCCGCCGCCGCCCCTCCCGGCCCCGCCCCCTGGCAGAGCCCCGCGCGCGCGCGCGCTCGGCCGCGTGTAACGGCCGCGCCGGTTCCCGCGCGCGCGCAACGGCGGCGCTGAGGGGAGCGCGCGCGCGGCGCCGCCATGGCCGGTCCCTCACAGCCCGGACCCTGAGGGGGCGAGGGGTCGCCATGGCCGGTCCCTCACAGCCCGGACCCTGAGGGGTCGCCATGGCCGGTCCCTCACAGCCCGGGGCCCTGAGGGGTCGCCATGGCCGGTCCCTCACAGCCCGGACCCTGAGGGAATGTGCGGCCGCCATGGCCGGTCCCTCACAGCCCGGGGCCCTGAGGGAATGTGCGGCCGCCATGGCCGGTCCCTCACAGCCCGGGGCCCTGAGGGGTCGCCATGGCCGGTCCCGCACAGCCCGGGGCCCTGAGGGAATGTGCGGCCACCATGGCCGGTCCCTCACAGCCGCGGCCCCGCTGCCCTCATACGCCCCATAACCCGTTTAATGTAAAAGCCCTGGATAGCTTAACTATTCCTCTTTTTTTTTTTTTTTTTTTTTTTTTTTCAATCCCGAGGCGGTGTAAATCCCTCGGTCGCATACTGTTAATATATTATCGTTCTAATAACCCGTATTACCCTTCACTGTTCCATTTCCGGAACTCTCCCGCCGCACTCTCACCCCATCCCAGCACGAGCACACCTTAAATCCTGCTTTCTAAAATTAAAATCGATGCCCTTTATACAACACCACCCCATCTTATTAGAAACGGGATTTCCCCCCTCTTTGTCTTTCAGAGAAAAATTTAAAATAATTTTCTTGGTCTATCTGGCCTCTAAATTTATTTGAGGAAGTGTTTTTGCCATCTCAGCATCCCTCCTGTTAAAACTATAAAAGGATATATAAAACTATGGATGAAAGTATCTCTAAAAATTTATAAAGTATAAAATTTGTATATATAAATAAGTATATAACACAAATAAGTATATAAAATATATATAAAGTGTATATAGATAAGTCTGTATGAAAGGATGTGCTGCCCTGCAAAACTCCGTTGAAGCAGCATCCATCCTTTAAATCCTAGAAAATATATAAAAGGATATATCAAATAAAAGTACATCTAAAAGTATGTATCGATATATATTAAAGCGTATATAAAAGTGGATGTCACCCTGCTGTATTTAAGCACCACGAATTACCACTCCTCAGGTTGCATCATCTCTCAAATCCTACATCCCGAATATTATTTTATAACCAGCTAAATAACCCCCAAAAATTAAACACGGAAAAAACCCACAAAATAAACCAGATTTCAGCAGGGACTTACCCTCCGATGCCTACAATATACTTCATTTTGCCGAGTCGCCTCTTGGGCCGGAATGTGGCGAGGGAGGGTGAAAAAAAAACCAAAAAAAAACCCAAAAAAAAAAGAACTTTGAGCGGAATAAAAACCCCGCTGTCGCTGTTCCCTTTTCCCCGGCTGGGCTCTGCCTCCCCGAGCCTTTCATTGAGCAGAAGGCGCTTTTGGGGCGGATTTATAGGGCCGTGTCCCCGCCCCGGAGCGGCCCTGTGACCATCATGAGCCCGTGTCACGTTAGGGGCAGGGCTGGCCAAGCCTCAATGTCACATTTTGGGGACTTTAACCCCTCAGTGTCACATTTTGGACAGTTTCAACTCAATATTGTCACATTTTGGGGACTTTAACCCCTCAGTGTCACATTTTGGTGGCTTTAACCCCTCAGTGTCACATTTTGGACAGTTTCAACTCAATATTGTCACATTTTGGGGACTTTAACCCCTCAGTGTCACATTTTGGGGGCTTTAACCCCTCAGTGTCACATTTTTGGGGGATTCAACTCAATATTGTCACATTTTGGGGGCTTTAACCCCTCAATGTCACATTTTGGGGGGTTTAACCCCTCAATGTCACATTTTGGACAGTTTCAACTCAATATTGTCACATTTTGGGGGCTTTAACCCCTCAATGTCACATTTTGGACAGTTTCAACTCAATATTGTCACATTTTGGGGGGGGCTCAACCCCTCAATGTCACATTTTGGGGACTTTAACCCCTCAGTGTCACATTTTGGGGGGGTTCAACCCCTCAGTGTCACATTTTGGGGACTTTAACCCCTCAATGTCACATTTTGGGGGGTTCAGCCCCTCAGTGTCACATTTTGGGGGGGTTTCAACCCCTCAGTGTCACATTTTGGGGGGGTTTAACCCCTCAATGCCACATTTTGGGGGGGGTTAACCCCTCAATGTCCCATTTTGGGGGGGTTTAACCCCTCAGTGTTGCTTTTCATGCACTTTCAACCTGCCAATGTCATATTTTAGAGGCTTTTAACCCCTGAATGTCCCATTTTGGGGCACCCCCGAGTGTCACACTTTAGGATCTTTTCATCCCACCCTTCAGCATCCCATTTTTTGGGGGGGTTCAACCCCACAGAGCCCAAATTTAGGAGATTTTCATCCAACCCTTCGACTCACACTTTCTGCTATTCCAACCCTCTAATTCCACTTTTTTTTGGGGGGGGAAAGGAGGCATCAACCCCCCAAAAATCCCATTTTTATTGCAATTCCACCCCCCCAACGCCCCATTTTTGGGGGAATTTCAAGGTCCCCTTTTTGGGGGGCTCGTCCCACCCCCGTGTCACACTCTGGCCCTGCACCTGTCCCTCTCCCTCGCTGGCCCCGTCGCCGTGGTGGCCAAAAATAACTTTTTGGCCAGCTCTTCCTTTTCCTAAATTAGTCATGGGCCAGGTGGAAATGTCACCCTGCCACCAGCCCCGGCAGCCACAGAGGAAATAATTCAATCGGGATTTTTTTTCCTTTGCTGTCTCCCTTCCTTTATTCCCCAAAAATCTGATTATTTCAAACTCATCCAAAGGAAGGAATTTTTCTCTAAACTCCTGGGAAAAAAAAAAAAAAAAAGAAAAAGGAATGAAATTTTAATTTTTAGTTATTTTTTTTCTTTTCAGTCAAGCTGTTCAGAGAAAGGAATGTGGAGTGAATCTTCCCGGAATGTCTCTTTCCAAGGAATTTTTGGAACAGTTTCTTTTTTGTAAATAGACACAAATTCCTGAACGATCATCTCTCCGGAGAGCCTCCTCCTCCCCAGTTAACTCACATAAAATAAGGCTTTTTAAGGTAAGTGAACTCTGCACCTTGTGGAACCTGTGCTTTAATTTGAATTATTCCAGATATTCCTTAATCGGGGTTCTCTGAGCAATGTCAGGCTCTTCAACAATATTTTTTGATGTTTAAAATGTTCATTTTTAAATCATGTCTTGCTTTTTTCTTGCTTTTTCTAAAACCACACATAATATATAATATATAATATATAATATATAATATATAATATATAATATATAATATATAATATATAATATATAATATATGTAATATATAATTAATATATAATATATAATTAATATAATATATAATGTATAATATAGATATATAGTATATAATATATAATATTTGACATATGATATATTACATATTATATATCATATATTATATCTAATATACTGTATATTATAGATTATATATCCTATTATAACATAATAAATAATCGAATAACATCTATAATATAAATATATAATATATAATATATAATGTATAATGTATAATATAAATATATAATATAGAATGTATAATATATAGTATATAATATATATTATATATAAAATATATAATTTAGATGATAAAATATATAATGTATAATTTGTAATATATAATATAATATATAACATGTAATTTATAATCTATAATATTGTAATGGTATATATAATTTTCTATTATAAAATCATATGATAGATAATAGACAATATATGAATCTTATAATGATATTATTACAGAATAGACATTAATAAATGATGTGGTTGTTCCTTGCACTCTCCCCATCGGTTCCAGGGTAAAATGATAATTCCAGGGGGATCTGGAGCTTGGATTCCTGCCTTGGAGCAACCCCAGGGAAATGGAATTTCCAGCCCTGCTTGGCCTTGCCGGGTGTCCCCACACCCCCCTCAGCTGCCACAGGTAAATAAAATCACAAATTACCCTCAAATTAGCTCCTACTCCAAGTTTTTATACCTTTTATTGCTCTTCTCACCCATCCCTGAAGCAGGAAATTGTCTGGGCTGAGAAACCCAACTCCAGGGAGGATTTTCCCACGTTTGA
Organism: Motacilla alba alba; assembly: GCF_015832195.1. Lineage (NCBI taxonomy): Eukaryota > Metazoa > Chordata > Aves > Passeriformes > Motacillidae > Motacilla > Motacilla alba. The sequence continues at coordinate 682,204 of NC_052043.1, read as the reverse complement.
GGAGGGAAAAAGGAGCCCAGAGGCTCCAAAATTGTCTCAAATTCTGCGGGGACACCGGACCCGGCCACCTCTGCTCCAGCTCTCTTCCCTCTGCAGACCCACTGATCCCAACACTTGTGGAAAATTCCATCCCAGGGGAGTGAAATTTGTGTTTTGCCCAGCTGGATTTGCCTTGGGAAAACAGGTGAGGATTTTACCCTTGGGAAAAAATGAGAGTTTGGCCGAAGTTGTAAAAAAAAAGGATGAATTTTTTTAGTGTATCAAAATAAACGATGAATTTTTAGTGTATCAAAAGAAACAATGAATTTTTAGTGTGTCAAAATAAATGATGAATTTTTAGTGTGTCAAAAGAAATGATGATTTTTTTAGTGTATTAAAACGAATTATGAATTTTTAGTGTATTAAAACAAACAATGAATTTTTAGTGTGTCAAAAAAAAGATGAATTTTTAGTGTGTCAAAACAAACAATGAATTTTTAGTGTTGGAAGCAGACGACAAGCAGGGTGGGAGCAGCAGGAGTGGATTGTTTGGGGCCAGGGAAGCAGAGCAGTGTCCCACTATCTCCTGCAGGAATTTCAACATTTCTGTTTCCTCTGGGAACGGGAGGATTGAAGGACACGGGGGCTGCCTGTGGCTGCTCCTGGGTTTTTTTTGAAGCTCAAACCTCATTCCTGTCAGGGTAAAACTCATTTGTTCTCAGTGGAAAAGCTCATTTAAAAGCTGCTTTTCCTCACTGTAAAATCTCATTTTTCCTCACTGTAGAAGCTCATTTTTCCTCACTGTAAAGGCTAATTTTTCCTCACTGTAAAAGTTCCTTTTCCTCACTGTAAAAGCTCATTTTTCTTCAGTGTAAAATCTCATTTTTCCTCACTGTAAAAGCTCCTTTTCCTCACTGTAAAAGCTCCTTTTCCTCACTGTAAAAGCTCATTTTTCCTCACTGTAGAAGCTCCTTTTCCTCACTGTAGAAGCTCTTTTTCCTCACTGTTAAAGCTCATTTTTCCTCACTGTAAAGGCTCATTTCTCCTCACTTAAAAGCTCCCTTCTTCTCAGTGTCAGGCTCATTTCTCCTCATTTAAAAGCTCATTTCTCCTCACTGAAAAACCTCCCTTCTCAGTGTCAAAGCTCCTTTTCCTCAGTAAAATCTCATTTTTAAACTTTCCTTTCCCCAGCCCCTCGGTGCTCCCCTTTCCCCAGTTTGTTTTTAGGGGTGCTTTTCCCCTCTCCCCTATTCCTGCTCACTCCCCAGCCATGCTGGGAGCTGGAATTCACCCTCGTGGCTCCAATTCCCAAATCCCTGCCTGGCCTGGGAGCTGCTGGAGGTGCCAGAGATTTGCAGCCCCCATTCCCCCCTTCCTTCCCAGAAAACCCACCTCATCCCAAAACCCGGAGGCGCTTCCACCCTGCCCAGGGTGGGTTGAACCACCAAAACACGAAACCCTGAGATGAGTTATGCAAACGGCAACGCTCACAAAGGCTTTTTTTAGCCCCCCTTTCTGGCCAGCTGCTCGTGGGTCAGCTGAAACTTCCTTTTTTTGGGGTTTGTTTGTGGCAGAGCCACGTTATCTGCCTGACACTTTACTCATACAGATGCCATTCAGCACGGAGTCTGAATCAAAGCTGGGCCACGTTCCCTCTCCCAATGTTATTTTTGGAATACTAATGTTTACCCAAAGCTGGCGTTAATGTTCTTTGTTCAAACTTGGCTAAATTTAGCGGGAGGCAGTTTAATAATCCTGGAGCCACGGGGACATTGTTCCCCTGGGATTATTTATTTCCTGGGTGCCCTTTCTGCTGCAGAACGTGACTCATTTCTTCTGCAGCTTTAATTCACAATTTTAATCCTCCGCTCATCAGGAGACATTGTTTGTGGCATGAGCAAGGTTACTCCGAGGTTCCTCCTGCCCGGAGGGGACGTCAGAGGGGAGAAACGGGAATCATTTCCACTTGGGGTTGTTGAAATTTCGGGTTGTTGATTCCTCCCAGAGCTCTGGGGGTGTTGGGTGGCTCCGAGTCCTTCTCCAAGGCTGGGGAGCTCCAGTGTGGGAAGGAGAGCAGGGAAATGGAACCACCAGGAGAGGAGAATCCAGCCTGACCCCCAGGGGCTGCAGCAGCTCCGGGTGAGGGAAACGAAGAGGAGGGAAGAGGAACGGCAGAGTTGGTCGGTGTGAGGTTGAAGAGGCTGGCATCTCCTCCTGGTGGCTGCCAGCCAGGAGCTGCCACCAGCAGGGTGACATTCCCGGTGACAGCAGGTCCTGTGGGAGATGTCACATGGGCGGGTTGGACAAGGCAGGGCTGGGGAGGAGCAGCTGCTCCCACGAGGGAAAAAATAACCGGGGTGTCACTGCTCTGGGAAGGGGGATCCACCTGGAAAGGGGTCCTGGAGGGGAGGAGGGACCTCGCTGGGCAGGGACAGAGCCTGGGAAGGGCTGGAGCTGTGCCAGGGGCTTGGGATGGAGAGCAGGAAAGGTTCAGGGGCTTGGGATGGAGAGCAGGGGTTTGGGGTGGAGAGCAGGAAAGGTTCAGGGGGTTTGGGATGGAGATCAGGGAAGGTTCAGGGGCTTGGGATGGAGAGCAGGGAAGGTTCAGGGGGTTTGGGATGGAGAGCAGGGAAAGGTTCAGGGGTTTGGGATGGAGATCAGGAAAGGTTCAGGGGGTTTGGGATGGAGATCAGGGAAGGTTCAGGGGTTTGGGATGAAGATCAGGGAAGGTTCAGGGGTTTGGGAGTCAACAAAAAGCCACAAACATGCCCAAAAGTTGACCCGAGGTGCCGAGTGAGTGATCCAAGCGTGTGCTGGAAAGGGAGGGAATGTTCCAGCCCTTTCCCTCTTCTCCTCTCACATCATCGCTTTGTTTAGTGTTATTCTAGACAGAGCTGAATTTAAATTCCAAGGTTTTTTTGGGTTTTTTTTAATTCCACACAGGGACAAATTCCTTCCCCAAATCCCGGCGATCCCTGCCCTCCCTGTGCCCCGTCCCTCCCTCCCTCATCCCAAATCCCTCTCCAGCTCTCCTGGAGCCCCTTCAGGCCCTGGAAAGCCCCACTTTGGTCACCCCAAAGCTCCCACGTGGTTCTTGATGCCATAAATTGAATATTTGAGCTACAAAATTGCAACTCCAAAAAGATTTTCTATAGAAATTAAACAAAAAAAAGCAGAGCATGAGCAGGGAAAAAAAAAGGCATTATACTGATAGGATTTTGGTTTTTTGGGAGAAAATAGAGCAAAAAAAATCGGCTTCATACAAATTTCCACCACAAGTGTAGCCCTAATTTAAGATTAATTTCAATTAATATGCATTTCCTGAAAGAACTCACAGCATGACTACAGCAATGCTTGTGAGAGGATCAGTATATATTCCTACTTCCAGTTCATTAATTATGTTAATGATTTCTCTCAACCCACTCAAATTAGACATCTTGCTGCAAAGAGTTGGGTTTTAAATATTAGATATTAATGTTAAATATCAATATTAACCAGTAAATATTAAATATTAATATTAATTAGTAAATATAAACATTAATATTAATATTAAATATTAAAAATATTAATATTACAAATTTTAAAAGGGGTTCTTGGGGTTTGGGTGTTTTTCCATTTAAGTGCCTTTGGGTTGGGGTTTTTTTTTGTGTCTTTGGGTTTAGGATTCAATTTCCAGTCATGGTGTTCACCGGATTAGAAAAATTGGATTATAAAAATTATTATTGGATTATAAAAATAGATGCAAAAATAACGTGAGCTTAAACAACTTGAGACGAGCAGGGTCCCGTGGAGGTGGAGAGAAACCCAAGGAAAGGAAATTTCCCCATGGCTCTTCCCTAAAGCTGAGGGAAAGTGGGAAAGAATCCTCCAGAGCAGGAGTCATTTCAGTAAAAACCCTTGGAATTTTGCGGCGTCACAATTTCCTTTGAACGCCTTTCTTCGAGGCAACGCCATCCAAACAATGAATTTCCCTCATATTTTCCACGTGAAGCCAAATCCTAAATAAAAATCTACGGAGAGAAGGAAGGGTCGGCTGAAGGATTCGTCTGGTTTTAATAGAATAGCCACAGATTTTTATGGAATAATACAAAGCAAAACTCGGGGTACAGACGAAGAGTCCGCTAGCACAAACCACCTAACTACAACCACTGCAGAAAATGACATTTCACACGTTGGTACGGGTGGGGTCGGGCTGGGAAGGACAAAAAAAAAGAAAATAAAAACACAAAAACCAACCCTGGGGTTGTGGTTTATTGTCGTGGTGAGTTCTCAACTCCGCTTTACCAAAACCCGCTGCGTTTCTGGCTGCCAGGGAGGAAGGAAAGAAGGAAATAGAAAAGAGAGAAATGTGCTTTTTGTGGGGTTTTTGTCCCTTTCTCCTGCTCCGGGCCCATCCCAGCTCATCACCACCAGCCTTTCCTCGGCTCCTGGGTTTTTGAAACCCTCTAAAAAAGAGGATTTGTGGCCTTTAAAGCCTTTCCTGCACCTCCGTGGGGTATAAAGATGGAAAAATTACCACGAGGGAAGCTCTAAATATCCACTGACATTCACACAGCACTGGACAGAAAGGTTTGGGATGAATCCCTGCCCTGGAAGCCACGGCGGGGTCCCAGCTGTGGCTCCTGAGCCTTCCTTGGGAACCACAGCAGAAATCCGCGCTCACTCCCAAATCTGGGTGGAAAAACCAGAAAAGTTGGAGTTTCTGGAGCTGAGGGTGAATCCTCCGAGAGAGGGGAAGGGAATTCCTGCTCTGCACAGGAAGAAATTGGATTTTTCAGGCTGATGTGGACTGAGGTCCTGCCATTCAACACGCAACGAGTGAAAACACCGGGACTTCCGTGAACGTGGGCAAAAAAGAACCTTTTCTGCAGCTAAAATGTGACTTCCCACGGATTCACCGGGGAAGAAAAATCTCAGGAAAAGTCAGATCGGACCAGAAAGTGCTCAGTATAATCCAGGGAGTTCAGAAGTGAGGATTTGATCCTCCAGGGATGGTTTGCTGAGGCAGGGACGGGGCCTGGCGCACGTTTGGGGCACTGAGCAGTCCAGCAGTATTGCTAAAGGGATGAAGTTTATTTCATTTTCTTCTTTAAACATATTTATATATTTATATACTGGTCAAAGTTCTACTGGAAATGCACTTCTACCAGCAGCAGTGCAGATTTCTCCCCATCCAGCTGAGATTTGTCACTCCACCTTTGGGACAGGGACATTTTTATTTTTTTGGTGTTTTTGTCCAAGAATTTGTAGCTTTTTGTTTTGCAATCAACACCTAAAATCACTGGTTGAAACGAGTTAATGATAATTAATGTTTTCAAAATTTTTTTGCTGCTGTAAAATGCACTTTTGGCATTTCTAATTTCTCCTTGGTGAGGCTGCAGGTTCTTCTTTGTGTTAAAAGACATAAAAACTTTATCCGTGTGTCCATCCATCCATCCATCCATCCATGAACGTAAACTTCCCATGCTTATAAAACTGTGGAAAATTAAAATCCAGCGCACACCACTCGGAGTGCTCCGTCACAAAGTGCACTTTTTGAAACAGAACAAAACCAAAAATCACTTCCAAGAAGTCAAAACATTGATTTTTGCACGGAAACAAGTGCCCACCTCCCTCTGGTGGAGGGAAACTGGGGATCTGTCCTTTTCCCAGCTGAAATTCCCTTGCTCTGAAGGAATTACTTGGAAAAAGGTGAAGTTTCATTGTCAGATCTGCTCGTTCTGTGTGGGTTTTTTTTTGTTTTTCCTGAAAGTGCAGACAGAGTGCTTTTGGGCAGGAATGAAACGACCAAACAGCAAATTCCATTCAGGATCAGAGGATCCAGAGCCCCCTCTGAAAGGAGACTGGCATTCCTTCTCTCCCACGCCCATCTTTTCCACCACAGCAGCATTTTGGAGCGTTTTTTGATGCCCAAACTCTCTCTAGAGTTGGATTCTGACCCCATCATTCAACGTTTTGTCCACTTTAATTGTTGTAAAATTGCAAATTTCCCTTGCGGTGCCAGCGTGGGTCGCTGATGGTGGAACAGCTGATGGTTTTTCCTCCAAATCCATAAAAACAGAGGGAAAAAAGAGAAAAAAAAAAATCATCTTGAAGTGTTCTCAGTGAATTCCCAGCCTCTGGGTCCAGAGGAGCTTGGTGGTTGTTCATGGCCAGAACTGAAATTGGAATTTAATCAGCAAAGTCCTTCCTTCACCCCGGGGCTGTTCAGCCCCTGGGACAGAGCCAGGGAGGGATCCCAGCTCTGCTGAGGGAATTTGGGAATTCCTGGCTGCTCTTTCTGCCTCCAGACAGAGCTGGGAGCTCAGGACAGCAGGGAGGTGTCACCTGGAATAAACCTGAGCTCCACGAACTCCTGGAGGGCTCTTCTTGCCTCGAAGCACAGAATTCCTCATAAAAATCCCAGGTTGAGTTGGAAAGAACCTTAAATCCCATCCAGTGGGACACCTGCCATGATCCCAGCCCCTTCCAGCTTGGAATATTTTGTCAATAATTGCTTTATAAAGACCTTGTTTGGTGGTTTTTTTTAAGATGGAATGTGGAATTTTAATTTTTTTTTCCATCTTCAGCCTCTGGGGTGGTGCTGTGGGCGCAGCGCTCTGCTTTCCATCCGTGGCTGCAGTGTGTGAGGAGAACGTCCCAAACGAGAACGAAGGTTGAAAAGTACTTTTGGTGCTTCCTTGGAGCACCCAGAGGAAGAAGGATCTCATCCAGAGTGGTTTTGTTGACTGAAAGGAGGAGAAAAGCAGCTCTGTGTGCCCAGAGGAGCCATCCCCACCTTCAGGGAAAATCCTGCTCGGCCAAATTCTCCTTGAAGTGATGAAAGGGGCAGGGAATTCTTCACCTGCAGGTGTTTGGGAGGGGTTTTACCTGATTGTGGAATCAGGGAATCCTGGAATGATTTGGAGGGAACTTTAATCCCATCCAGTTTCAGCCATGGCAGGGACACCTCCCACTGTCCCAGTCCCCGTCCAGCCTGGCCTTGGGCACTGCCAGGATCCAGCCTGAGGCCATGCACGCTGGCTCTGGCTCTGAAATCAGGAGTTTCCAAAGAATTGTGGCCAGACAGTTGCTCCTGAATTTCTTTTCCCCTCTCCTTTGCTCACAGAATCCTCACGAGTCCAAATCCCGAATTCCAAGAGTCAAAGTCCCACCTGCCCCTCTCGGCTGCAGCAGCCAGCCCTGTGCTCTGCACCCTCCGTGGGGGCGTTCCGGGCAGGAATGCTGCTGGGTGAGGCCCTCCTGAGGGAAATTCCCAACGTTTCAGCAGCTCCTGGGAGAGGCTGGCAGCTCCTGGCAGCGAGTGATTGTCCAGCGGCGCGACACGGGGACGAGGACAAGGCGTGGAGAACCTCCCTGTGCTGTGAGGCTCCTTCTGAACCCTTTGGGGTGCGTGCCCTCAGCAGAAGGTTCTGTGGGATCCCTTCAGAGTGCCCCACGCACCTGGATGGGATAAACCAGGAAAAAAACCACGGAAAAACCACGGAAGAGCCACGGGATTTCCCGCTGGGAACGAGTTCCAGAGGGACGGGCGGCGGTGGGAGCTGGCAGTGCTGCCCAGGCTGTGGGCACGTGGAATCTTCTGGAAGAAACTCACACCGGCTGGAAAGAGGAGGGAGAAGCTCTTCCCGTTGCCTGTGGTCGTTATTCCAGGGGGTGGCAGCTTTTGGGGTGTCCTGGAGGAAGCTGGGGGTGCTCCGCGCTGGCCAGCAGCGAGTGAAGGGAAGGGTTCATGATTGAAACCAAAAATAAATTCTCTTTCTGGGCTGGAGATTCACGGGCTGGAGGATGCTCCTGACTCGCTGCGAGGATGCACAGTGAGTGTTTGCACTGCGCCGATGCTCTCCACGGGCCATTCCCTAAACACACCAGAACCTGTCCTGTAAAGTGCCGCTCTTGCTTCATTTTCTGGGGGGGCTTTGTTTGGTTTTTGTTCTTCTTTTTTTTTTTTTTTAAAAAAAAAAGGAAAGTGATTCCCAAGAGGTTAAAGGACTTTGCGCCTTGGAGGCAGAGGAGGCAGGCTCCAGGATTTACAGGACTGGGAAGAAGGTGGTGGCAAGCTCTTGTCCCCAGAGGTGGTTGAGGTGGGTGACTGCCAGGCTGCTCCTTCTCCTACTCCATTCCTCCGTGCTGCTCCCACTCAGGACATGCTGGGCAGAGAAAAGAGACAGGAGGGATTTTCAGGCAGCAAGCTGAGGTAAAAAACGTGATTATTGCCACCAAATCAACCGAAACAATGAGTGAATTTGGGTGAAATCGTTCACAGAAGTGTGTTGGGGACACCGATGGTGCCAGCCACAGCTCCCACGGGCAGAGGGGACAATGCCTTGGTGACACCAGGCTGGGGCAGCCTGGGCCTAAGCCAGGCTTGGCTTTCCTGGTCATGGATCACAAATGGCACACGATGTGTCCCAGCCACACAAAGAGCTCAAACCTGGTCTCCTGATCCTCTGCTGGGGGCACGGGCCTGCTGCAAAGAGAGGAATAATAATAAATAATAAATAATAAATAATAAATAATAAATAATAAATCTCCAGCACAAACCAGTCCCCCCCTCTGCCCTGAGCTCCTGGTCATTTCTTGGGATGTTTCAGCCTCATCCAGGGGATCTTTCCCTGCTCCCCCTCAGGAATTAGAATAAGAAGAGAGGCTGTGTCCCTCTGATCAGGGCCAGAGCCAGGCCACGTTGTCCTGGTGAAGGATTTTATCTTCCAAACCCCTCCAGAATTCCCCTTCCCTACAGTTCCAGCCTTTATCAGCTCCTGAGCGCTCTGGGAATGTCCTGGTGGATCCCAGGGGTGCTCCCAAGCTGTGGGGCTGTTCTCATGCCCAAAGACTCTTGAAGGGAAGGGTAAAGCAGAGGAAAGGATAAATCAGGGGAAAGGATAAATCAAAGAGAAGGGTAAAGCAGAGGAAAGGATAAATCAGAGTCCTCACCTTTCCCTCTCAGCCATGTCTTGCTTCTCCTCTGCCCTGTAAACACAAATCCCATTGGGAATCCATCCCCAGTGGGAATGAATCCCCCAGTGCCTTTCTGGGGTGAGGGATGGGCCTTGGAGAGCAGCCACTCTCCCTCCCTCCCCAAATTCACCTTACCTTTCTTTTCTGGCCTTGATCCTCTCTTCTTCATATCTGCAACAAAGATCAAACACCTCTGAGCTGCTGCTGTTCCCTTTCAGTCTCGTTTGGTGCTTGCTGAGGGAGGCAGAAGCTCCAGGCTGCCACAGCCTGAGGCTCTCCCTTGGCTGAGACCGGGTTTGCCCCAGGCTCTGCCTTCCCAGTCCGTGGATTTGGACCCAGCCCCGGGCAGGATCCCCTCCCCAGGGCCCCCCTGGCACTCACTGCAGGACACAGTCTGGGATCTGCACGTGCTCCATGGGGATGAGCTGCTCCAGCTCCTCCAGGCTGTGGACGTACTGGATCTTATTGATGAACTTCACACTGGCAGGGAGAGAGACAGGGAGAGAGGCAGTGCCACCCCAGCGGCTCCTAAAAACACCTCTGGAGGTGACACTGCAGGGATCTGAGGATGGAGGACAGGGGACAGCTTCACCCTGGTCACTCCTGGCTAAGGGTCAGCTTAAAATCTGATTTGTGAGATTAAACCCCAGGGAACGGCTGGGGCTGTGCCAGGGGTTTGGGATGGAGATCAGGGAAGGTTCAGGGGTTTGGGATGGAGATCAGGAAAGGTTCAGGGGTTTGGGATGGAGATCAGGAAAGGTTCAGGGGTTTGGGATGGAGAGCAGGGGTTTGGGATGGAGATCAGGAAAGGTTCAGGGGTTTGGGATGGAGATCAGGGGTTTGGGATGGGGATCAGGAAAGGTTCAGGGGTTTGGGATGGAGAGCAGGGGTTTGGGATGGAGATCAGGAAAGGTTCAGGGGTTTGGGATGGAGATCAGGGGTTTGGGATGGAGATCAGGAAAGGTTCAGGGGTTTGGGATGGAGATCAGGGGTTTGGGATGGAGATCAGGGAAAGGTTCAGGGGTTTGGGATGGAGATCAGGGGTTTGGGATGGGGATCAGGAAAGGTTCAGGGGTTTGGGATGGAGAGCAGGAAAGGCTCAGGGGTTTGGGATGGAGATCAGGAAAGGCTCAGGGGTTTGGGATGGAGATCAGGGAAGGTTCAGGGGTTTGGGATGGAGATCAGGGAAGGTTCAGGGGTTTGGGATGGAGATCAGGAAAGGTTCAGGGGTTTGGGATGGAGATCAGGGGTTTGGGATGGAGATCAGGGAAAGGTTCAGGGGTTTGGGATGGAGATCAGGGGTTTGGGATGGGGATCAGGAAAGGTTCAGGGGTTTGGGATGGAGAGCAGGAAAGGCTCAGGGGTTTGGGATGGAGATCAGGGAAGGTTCAGGGGTTTGGGATGGAGATCAGGGAAAGGTTCAGGGGTTTGGGATGGAGATCAGGGAAAGGTTCAGGGGTTTGGGATGGAGAGCAGGAAATGTTCAGGGGTTTGGGATGGAGATCAGGGGTTTGGGATGGAGATCAGGGGTTTGGGATGGAGATCAGGGGTTTGGGATGGAGATCAGGGAAAGGTTCTGGGATTTGGGATGGAGATCAGGGAAAGGTTCTGGGATTTCAGATGGAGATCAGGGAAAGGTTCTTCCCCCAGAGGTGCTGGGCACTGAATTCCCCCGGGGAATGGTCCCAGCCCCAGCCCTGCAGAACTCCAGGGAAAGGTTCTGGGATTTCAGATGGAGATCAGGGAAAGGTTCTTCCCCCAGAGGTGCTGGGCACTGAATTCCCCTGGGGAATGGTCCCAGCCCCAGCCCTGCAGAGCTCCAGGAGCCCTGGGACACTCTTTGGGACAGGCTGGGGTTGTTGGGGTGCCTGTGCAGGGCCAGGGGCTGGGCTGGGTGATCCCTGGGGGTCCCTCCAAATGAGGACGTTCCATCACTCTGCGATTCCAGACTTCCACCCCCAAAGCCCGCTGTGCTCACCTGATGAAGGGTCTGGAGATGGCCAGCACGGTCCGGATGAACCACGAGGGGTGCACGATGATGAGGGCCTTGAGGTTCTTCCTCAGCCTGGGGACAGGTCAGGGGACAGTGTCACACTCCAGGGACATTTCCCAAACCGCCCTGTGCTGTGCTGGGCTCTACCAGGTGCTGCCCAGGTAAAACCCCTTGGGAAGGGAGGCTCATCCCAGGATGTGGATAAATCCTGAGCAGGATATGGAGCACGGCTCTGCTCATCTCTCTGGAAATATCCTTATAAACCAAAATATTCCTGGACAGGGCTGGGAGCAGCCTGGGATGGTGGAAGGTGTCCCCGAGTGCAATGAGGTGGTTTCTGAGGTCCATTCCAGCACCTGGTAGGTGTAAGGAATGTGGGACTGGGCCAGACTCATTCCTGTTGAGGAACAGCGTCTGATTTTCCTTTGAGGAGGGCTGGGAATGATGGAGGGGCCCCGGCAGCAGGATTCTCACCTTCTGTCAATCATCTGGTAGCATTTCTTGAGCCAGCCCAGGCCCGGCATCCTCCTGCGGGGCGTGGCCCCGTTCAGGTACACGATCATGTAGTCCTCAGCCACCAGCAGCTCCAGGCTGCTGATCACGTACCTGCCAGGGGGACCAAAAGGAACCCAAATGAGACTCCAAAAACATCCTGTAGGTTCTTCAGCTCCAGAACCCAAATGAGACTCCAAAAACATCCTTCAGGTTCTTCACCCTGAAACAGCTCCAGACCCTTTCCTTGCAGGGCTGGGGAGAGGTTTGGTGTCCTGCAGGGATCAGCAGTTTGTGCCCTGCTCCGTTCCCTGGCCAGCAGCTGGGAGTGTCCCAGCCTGGGTGTGAGCCCATCCCGGCCAGAATTCACTGGAATATTCGGATGCTTGGCTGTCACCATCACATTTTCTGAAAAATCCCCTTGCCCAGGATTCTGCTCCTGGGAAGCTGAGAAGCCTCAGAGAAAAAGGAAAGCAATAATGATCTCATTTGCTTCTCCTGTGTTTTGCTGCTTTGGAAGTGGCTGGAGATTGTTTATCCAACGTGGGAATTGTTTTGAATCAATGACCAATCACGGTCAGGCTGTGTCGGGGCTCTGGAAGGAGTCAGGAGGTTTTCATTATTATCTTTACAGCCTTCTGTCTGTGTCCTTCCTCTATTCTTTAGAGTTTTAGTATGGCATTGTATAATAATATAATATAATATAATATAATATAATATAATATAATATAATATAATATAATATAATATAATATAATATAATATAATATAATATAATATAATATAATATAATATAATATAATATAATATAATATAATATAATATGAAGTAAAATAAAATAAAATATATCAAATCATATCATATCATATCATATCATATCATATCATATCACAAAATAATAAATTTGCTTTCTAAGAACATGCAGTCAGATCCTTCATTCCTTGCCCCAGAAAATACCACACTTGGCCTTGCTGGACTGGGAGCTGGGGCCGGTGTCCCACCAGTGCCACCAGTGCCACCAGCCCCAGCCTGCAGCTGCCCCTGGCAGTGCTGGGCTCGCATCCCGCCTGCTCCCAGCTGAGATTCCCGACCCCACGAGCACAGGGAAGCTCTTGTGTGCTCTCCTGGGGACACCCAGGGCATCAGGAATGTTTCCCTGTCTGCTCTGGGGTGCCCCGACCCCAGGGCAGCACTGACTGTGACCCTCATCCATGGAGAAAGCTTCCTGGACTTCAAGATGGACTGGAATCCACAAAAGTGTGGAATGGATTACAGAGAGCAGTGCGGGTGTGTCACTGGGTGGGAAATTGAGGGTTTGGGGTTTTTAGTGAGGTGTGGGTGGCAGCAAGCTGGAGGGCACAGGGTGACATCCTGGGCTTCTTCTTCATGCTGCTTCTTCCTCCTTCCCTGTGGGTTTGGGTGGCATTTTGGAATTGGGCGGAAAAATCTGCGTTTGGGCTCTTTGGGATCAATTCTTGGGTTAAAAGGGAAAATAATCCAGCTGTCAGTCCTTAATTGGGTCGTTAATCTTCAAAGCCCTTGCAGCCAGAGATTGCTGGCCATTTTGTGCCTCCCCATGCAAAGCTGGCGAGCTCACAGCAGTGAGGCTGTTCCACTGCTCAGAAACAACAAACACCCGAGTCCAAACACGCACTGTCGTCTCACGCGCCTTCAACCCAGAGCCAGAAAACCCCAGAACTGGTACCCCCACATCTCCCCTGAGCCTGCTGTCCCCGCCAGGCACTCACAGGAAGAGGTTTTCCATGATGTAGTGGTAATCAGCCAGGTTGCTGTCCGGCAGGTAGCAGGCAGCAAAGACGATGATGGCGTTGAGACCTTCTCCGTAGTATCCTGCCCAAAAAACCACAAAAGGTGACACTTTGAGGGAAAAATGGGACAGCTGAGGGGAAAACAGCACTGAAATTTGGTCCCGGGGTGGGTTTTGTGTCTCTGCTCGGCTCCAGGTGAGCGTTTCTCTCCTCAGACATCTTTCACTGCGAGATTTCCCCCAGCTTTGGTTATAATGTATATATATATAATATATAATTATAATTTGGGGTGCAGAGAAGGGATCTGGGGGTTTTAAGGCTGGGCTGTTCCTTGGCTTTGCTCGGGTTTTGGAAACAGACCTGCTGCACATGGGTGGCCCCCGGAGCCTCTCAGGGACTGGCGCGGTCCCTCCAGATGGAAATTCTACAATCACTAAATAATTTCAGCACCATCTGGGCACTTTCTGCTTCTCTGCCACGCACAGGTGTGGCATTCACATTTTCTGGAAAATCCCTTTGCCCAGGATTCTTCTCCTGGGAAGCTGAGGAGCCTCAGAGAAAAATGAAAACAATAATTATCTGATTGGCTTCTCCTGTGTTTTGCTGCGTGGTTGGACATTGTTTACCCACAGGAGGTTTTTTAATGGGTTTAAAGCGAATTATTTTTGACTTAATGACCAATCACAGTCCAGCTGTGTCGGGACGCTGGAGTTTTTCATTATTATCTTTTTAGCCTTCTGTCTGTGTCCTTTCTGTATCCTTTAGTATCGTTTATTACAGCATTCTTTAATATATTATAGATCATAAAACAATAAATTAACCTCCCAAGAACACCGAGTCCCATTCACATTCCTCCCTTCCTCTGGGGACCCAGGAAAACACAACGCACAGGTGCCAAAATCCCAAATATCTTCCCCCTAAAGAGGCTCCAGCCAGCCTTGGCGTCCCCTCTGCGTGCCGCAGAGTGACGGGGCCACCGGGGCAGCGGGCTCACCTCCGTGCGTCACCACCCTCATGTAGGGTTTGATCATCTGCAGGTCGATCCTGTGCTCCTGCTCGCCGATGATGACGGTCCTCCAGAGGCGGCCGTTGGTGGCACTGCCATCCTCTGCGGCCCCGTCCCCAAACAGGTCGGCGCTGTCCCCGGGCATGTTCTTGGCCGTGGCCACGGGGGTGTCATCTGGGAAAGGGACAGAGTTCTGCCTTGAGGAGAAATTGGGAGGAGCTTTGGGGATGCCCGGGACGATGCTCGGATGGTGTCTCACCTCCAGCCTTTAAATTCATAATTATATAATTTATCCATAATTTTATTAATAATATAGTCATTATTTTATCCATAATACAGTCATTATTTTATCCATAATTTAGCCATAACTTTATTCGTAATTTCCTTCAATTTATTCATAATTTTATCAATAATTTTTTTCACAATTTTATTCACAATTTTATTCAATTTATTCATAATTTTACCCATAACTTTATTAATAATTTTATTCACAATTTTATTCAATTTATTCATAATTTATCCATAACTCTATTCATAATTTTATTCAATTTATTCATAATTTTGGTCATAATTTTATTAAATTTATTAATAATTTTAGTCATAATTTTATTCAAGTTATTCAATTTATCAACAAGTTTATTAATAACTTTATTCAATTGATTCATAATTTTATCCATAATTTTATCCATAACTTTATTCAATTTATCCCTAATTTTATCCATAACTTTATTCAATCTATTCATAATTTTATCCATAACTCAATTCATAATATTATTCAATTAATTAATAATTTTTCTTTCGCTAACACAGAAAAACAGCTGTAATAACTTTGAGAAACGATGTATGAATTTGCCTCACCATCCAGAGCAGGGTACAATCCGCCAGGCTTTAATCTTGCTCTGCTGCCCAAATATTACAGAAATAACTTCAAGATCTCCCTCTGCTCATCAGCCCTCAGCTGCTGGTGGCGAATTGTGCCCAAAAATCTTTAACACGAGGCTGAAAAACCACCCTGGAAATGTTCACCCAGACCCAGCCTTTCACCTTCCCATTCCAGCTCGTTGCCGTTGCCCAGGAATTCCAGGGAATCCGTCTCGTCGGGGGTCTCGATGTCATCCACGTTGATGTCCAGGTCGTCGGGGGTGTCCAGGAAGTCGTCGGAGAGGATGGAGCCCTCGCTCTGGTCCAGGGAAATGTTGATTTCGGGCGCAACCAGAGTCTTCCTCTTCCGATGGGCCCCGTTAAAGTTCAGCGTGTTGGGGGGAGCTGGGGGGCGAAGGAAAAGCAAACTGACAGGGTGCGTGTGGTTTGGACAGGATTGTGGCATCCCACAAGGTGCCAAAAATTAGATTTGAGGTTTTAGGGTACAGAAATATATAGATAATGAAGATAGATAGAAAGCCAAGATAGCCAAGGTAGAAAATGTTTGGTGTAGGTTATTTGTCTTTTTTACACCTTCTTCTTCCTTTTTTTCCCCAGTTCTCTCTCATTAGGTAAAAGATGTCTGCCTCGTGGGTTTTGAGTAATCATAATTGAATTAGAAGCATAAATAATATAGATATCAACTGTTTATATGAAATAATTCAGACCTTGGATAAACACCATTTAACTCACTTTCTCAGCTTGTTAGAGAGAGCTCACATCTCATAAGTTTGTAATAAAGATAATAAACTCCAGAGTGACACTTCAAAACCAACGTCTGCTGAGTTTTATTCACCCTAGAACAAGAAGAGCCTGGCATTCCAACTCTTGGTGCTGCTCCTGGAGGCACAGAGCAGGGCACCCTCACGGATAATTCCTGATGGATCTTGGATCTGGAGCCCTCAGGCTGGGAGGCACTGGGGTGGAAGTGCCCACACCCCTGAGATCCCAATTTCCTCCCCCAGCTTCTCAGGAGAGTGGAACAACTTCAAATCCCTGCTGGTTTCCAGTCCCACGTGAGATTTTTTTGTTTGTTTTTTTTTTTTTTTTCCTGGAGAATCCAAGGTTTTCTCCCTGCCTGCCAGCTCCCCTGGGCCTGGACAAGTTGGTACTTACAGGACGTGGTCTCATCTTCCGTGGGGCTTCCCAGGGACTCCATCCCCGTCTCTTCTGGGAGAGGCCTGCGGGGCAGGAGGGACAAAAACCACAGCAGAGGGCAGGGGAAGATTAGGGGAAAATCATCCGGAGGGAATGGAGACAGCGGGGGGAAAACCCAACCCCACCTGTGCTCTGCCCTTTGCCTTTTCTCACGCTGAGCCCATCCTGGGGGGATCTGCCCAGGGTCTGGGCAGTCTGCAATCCCCACTAACCTCCCAACTATCCCAAGGGATGAAAAATCCAGCCAGGGAACAAATCCCGGCCCCAAGCGACCTTGGCAGCATTCTCCTCAGTATTATCCTCTTTTTTTCTCTGTGGGAGCTCTGAGGGGCAGTGCCAGGCCCTGGGGCTCCGTCCCCATTCCCTGGCAGTGCTCTGGGATGGAGGGATGCTTTCATCCCAATCCAGCACAGCTTTACCCACAGCTTCCCCAGAAGCTGGCTCTGCTTGGCACCAAATTGTCACCTCAGCCCCCACTGGGTGACTCCCAGCCCCTGCTGAGGGTTGGGATTGGGTTCATTCCCTGCTGAAATCCAGGTGCCAGCGCTGCAACCCCTATTTTGGAGCCCCCGCTCCTTTCCTGGGATTTGCAGCCTCTGGTGCTCAGCTCCCGCGCCCTCCTGGCTCAAATCTCAGCCCTTCCAGCTGGATTGAAAAGTTTTCCTTGCTAAAATCACCCCCCAGGGCGTGCCTGGCCCCCTTTGGCAGCTGCTGGAGCTGCTCCTGCCCCACCCTGGGGTGAGAAAAGTGGGAATGTGGATCTGGGCTGCGGCGAGGAACCTTTGCTGTGGCCGAGCCTCACCCCGGGCACTCCCGGGTGCTTTTCCCCTTCACTGGAGCTGGGACTCGCTCTGTCCCCTGGAATTATCTGCGTTTGACATTTCTGGACCGAACCCCGGCACCTCTACAAATCCACGCTGGCAAACCTCTGTTTTTAAGAGCCCTCCTTCCCCGCAGCTCCCCCTGGCCAGGGAGGGGCTGTAAAACCAAAATCCTGCTGCTGGGACAGCCCCGGCGTGGGACAGGGACAAACCCGGGCAGGCGAGGAGAGGATGAGGATGAAGATGAGGATGAGGATGAAGATGAGGATGAAGATGAAGATGAGGATGAGGTCGCCGTCCAGCAGCCTGATGGCCCCGCCACACAGGAAGGAAGGGAGGCGACAGCGGGGACAGGATCCAGCCCCGCTCCTCTTCCCGCTGCCATGACACCGGGGCCACCCGCCAAATTAAACGCGATGAATATGCAGATTAAGGGCTAATCCTCCGCTGCTGGTCACTGCATATTTATGAGAGCTGAGCACTCCGGAGCGGGGGGAAAATCCCCGTGCCCCCTCCAGCTCGCCCTGCCCGGTGCCCGCCGGGGTTGTTTATCCCGGGAGCTGGCGCCCGGCACGGTTCGGTGGCACAGCACCCGGGCGGGCAGGGGCAGGGGCAGGGACAGGGGCAGGCAGGGAGGGAGGGAGGGCAGCTGCTGCTGAGTACGTGCTTCTCACGCCGGATCCGCCTCAGGCCGGCCGAGGGGAAGGAAAAGCCCGGCTTACCTCCGCCGAGGCCCGATCGCTGCCTCTCCCCCGGGACGCGCCGGCCCCAGCGCGCTCGGCCCCCGAGGCCAAACCCAGAGGCCGAATTCCCTTCCGAGAGCCGGGCTTTGCTGCGTGCCCTGCGCCAGGCCCGGCTGGCAGGGATGGAGCGGGCACGGCGGGATGCGGGAGGGATGCGGGGATGGACGCAGGAATGGATGCAGTGATGGATGCAGGAATGGGTGCAGGAGTGATGCAGGAATGGATGCAGCGATGGATGCAGGAATAGATGCAGGAATAGATGCAGGAATGGATGCAGGAGGGATGCAAGGATGGATGCAGCGATGGATGCAGGAATGGATGCAGGAATGGATGCAGCGATGGATGCAGGAGTGAGCATGCTCCCGCTCCGCGCCGCCCGCGCCTCGGTTACGGCATCCCCGCCCCGGGCCGGCCGAGCCGGGCCGAGATCAAAGCCCGGGCGGCGGCGGCAGCGAGGATCCGCCCGCCCCGCTGCCCCGGCTCCTCCTCGGCCGGGCAGGAGCTGCTGCCGCGGCTCGGCTTGCCGGGAAATGCTGGGAATGTGCCCCGTGCCCTCAAGGAGCGCCTGGGTTCCGTTTTCCCGGCCCAGATCTCTGTCTGGGATGTGGCTTTTCCTTTTTTTTTTTTTTTTTTTCCTGCTTTTCGGGGCAAGATTGGCTAATGGCAGGCAGGCAAAAATAGCTCTGCAGCAAATCAGCTGCCGGAGAGCCGCTGTCCCACATGCAGCAGCTTCTGCCCTATTATTCCAATGCTTCCAGCGGGGAAGCGGCTGGAAAAGGACAATTCATTTATTTTTATTGCCAGTAGAACCCAGCTGGCTCTCCCTCGTTTGCCTGGGGGCTGTTTGGGCTCTGTCTCGCATCGTTCCTGCTCGAATCCCGCTGGAGGAGGCTCCTCCCGAGGCTCATCCCCGCCCCGCTCACATCCCTCTGCCTCTTCCCGGGGTTCATTTCCAGGGCGTTTTCCCGGGTTCGGTGGTGCTGGGGGCTTTCCAGGAGAAATTTCCCTGGAAGGCTGGGCCGTGGAGTTTGCTGCTGGCACGGGCAGCGTGGCACAGAGCTCCCAGGTGATGCCTGGCTCGCTGCCGAGGTGTTTATGTTTATCCCGGATTTTCTAGGGAGCTCAGGGACATTTTCCTTCCTCCACCTTGATTTCCCGTCTCTATTCTCTGGGCAGCCCGGCCTGCTGGAAGGAATCCCCACCTTGGGAAGGGAGATGAGTTTTAAGGTCGCTCCCAACCCAAGCCGTTCCACGATTCCCATCCATCCCTTTCTTTCCCGCACTTCTCTCCCCTTTTCCTCCATTCAAAAGCAGGGCAGAGCCCGAGGCTGGCAGAGACCCAGCAGCTCTGCTCTCAGAGGGAATTTTCATCCCCCCCTGGGAAGGCTGAGCCCCCCGGGAGGGGAAGGACAAACCCCGTCCTGTGGGACGCAGCACAGAGGGGCTCACACGGGGATGCAGCTGGAGCTGGGATGAACAGAGCCAGGCTCATCCCGGGGGAACAGGAGCCCCTTTCTCTGTGCCTGGCCACGCTGGGGCTCTGTGGCTGCAGCTGCAGGGGGCTGGGCCAGCCCTGAGAGCCCCGGGGCTCCTGCAGCTGCACCGGGGGCCCAGCAGATTCAGAGCCAGCTCCCAGGACTGGGAAGGGAGCTGTGAAACCCCCCAGAGCCACCCTGCCGCCCAGGCAGGGCCACCTGGAGCAGGGATGAGTCTCCATGGAGGGAGGATCCACACCCGGAGCGGGAACGAGCTGGGAATGGGGGTGGGTGGGGATTCAGAGCTTTTGGGGATGGGTTTTGGCACCTCTGTGCAGCGGCTGAAGTGGATCTGAAGGTGGAAAGTGCCACTTTGGCACCTCCTGTCAGCCCCACGGGGCTGGCACCCTCTGGGATTCGTTGCATCCCAATGGGAAATTCCTGGCGCAGCAGCACTGCTCTGTTTGGGAGGACTCTGCTGGATTCAGAGCCTGGGAAGGAGCCCACAAATCCATAAATCCACTCCCACACGCGTCCATCCACCCTCCATCCCTTTGCGGACCCCTCTACCCACCCTGATCCCCCCGTGCTCCACAGCCAGCTCCTTTCCCTCCTTCCCGTGCCCGCACAGGGCTGCCAAAAACGTCCCCAAGTATTTGATGCACTCAGAGCAGCCCCAAAAATTCTGAACCCCCGTTGGAGTTCAGGCTCCTGTTGCCTCTGAGGCCTTGGCATGGACCCTCCCACTCCGATGGTCTCTCACAGGGAAAAAAAAAATAAAATTCTCCTGGTTTTCCTTGGGTTTTTTTGGGAACACACCTGGGGAAGTCCTCGTCCTGCCATTCCTCCTTCACGTCCACGTTCTCCATGCGCAGCGTGGCCTCCGTGGTGCCCATGGCTCCCGGCAGGGGCTGGAGCCAGCAGATCCCCCCGGGAAGGGCTCAGGAGGCTGGAAAAGGGAGCAGAGGGCTTGGCACGGAGCAGCCCGAGCTGGGAGCAGCCACGCTCCTGGGGAAAGCAGGGTGGGAGCGGGCTCGTTTGGAAAAAGCAGCGGGATTCTGCGCTCTGGACACGTTTGGGGCCAGAAGGAGGGGGTGAGGCTGGCCCTGGCTCAGAGCTGTGGGTCTGTTTGGACCCGGCTGCTCTCCCTGGGCAGCAGCACTGACAGCCCACGCTTTTCCCCTTCTCGCTTCTCCTCCGGGGCCGATCTGCTCCCAGTCCCTCTCTGCTGCCTGGTGAGCTCCTCCTGGGCTGCCCTGGGGCATTCCCAGACCATTCCTGGGTGGGATGGAAGGCACCAGCCCTGGTTCCTGTCCCTGCTGCGCGTCCCTGCTCCCGGGGGACGTGGAGAGGATGAGGAGGCCTCACAGGGATGTCCTTCCCCACCCCTTGGGAGCCCCATTCCTGCCTTGCTCCAGGTGATCCAAGCCCCTGGAGCAGCTCAGGCTGTGTTCCAGCCTGGCCTTTCTCCTGCACCTTGGGAACAAGCTCAGATCCAGGAATCCTGCATTTCACCCACGCTGAGCCCCAGGGGCCCTGGGAACCATATCTAGAAATAATTTTTTTTTTTAATTTTGCTTTTTGTGTCTGCTGCCAGACAGAGAGATTCAAACCTTTGTACCCAATTCCTCGGGCCTGCAGCTCCCAGCAAAGCCAGCTGAGGATTTTCCCAATCCTGGCAGAGCAGAGCCCCATTCCCAGCTGGATCCTGCCCCGAGGGAACGAGGCCAGGCCTGATCTGCTCTGGAACACCCCCAAGGGGAACCAGCTCCTGTTTTGGGCCCAGCATCACCCACCCACTGCAGCTGGCCCGGGATGTGCCCCTGAGCTCGGCCTCACACTGGGATTATTCCCAGCCCTGGGAACATTTAGGAATGATATTTTTTTTCAGGATGAGGGGTCTGGGGTGGTTCCTGGGGCTGCTCTGCCCATCCCCATGAGCAGAGTCTGCCCACGCAGCTCCTCCCAGGGCTTTTCCTGCTGCCTTTGGAGGCTGGGCAGGACCTGGAGGAGATAAATCCGGGTGTGTTTGCCTTGAAGGGACGAACCTGTGCTCAGGACGGGCCTGAGGCCCGAGCAAATCCTGCATCCCTCTGTGTTCCAGGTGCTGGGATCAGCAGAGCTGCCTGCCAGCACTGCAGGGCTCCCTCCCTGCTGGCATTCCCACATTGCCATTCCCACATTGCCATTCCCAGACTGGCATTCCCAGATTGCCACTCCCAGATTTGCATTCCCAGGATTGCCATTCCCAGACTGGCATTCCCAGACTGGCATTCCGGGATTGGCATTCCCACATTGGCATTCCCAGACTGGCATTCCCAGATTGCCATTCCCATTGCCATTCCCAGATTGCCATTCCCAGATTGCCATTCCCACACTGCCATTCCCAGACTGGCATTCCCACACTGCCATTCCCACATTGCCATTCCCATTGCCATTCCCAGGATTGGCATTCCCACACTGCCATTCCCAGACTGCCATTCCCACACTGCCATTCCCAGACTGGCATTTCCAGGACTGGCATTCCCAGACTGCCATTCCCACACTGCCATTCCCACACTGCCATTCCCAGATTTCCATTCCCACACTGCCATTCCCAGACTGCCATTCCCACACTGCCATTCCCACATTGCCATTCCCATTGCCATTCCCAGGATTGGCATTCCCACACTGCCATTCCCACACTGCCATTCCCAGACTGCCATTCCCAGACTGCCATTCCGGGACTGCCACTCCCGGCTGGTCCCTGCTCCCGGTCTGGCTCCGTTCCTGCCTCCCCTGCCCGGACACCTCCAGGCTCTGGAAAATCGCTCCCTCCGCGTCCCCGCCGCGGGCAGCCGCTCCGTGCCAGCCCCGCGGCGCCATGGAGGCACGGAGGAAGAGGAGGAGGAGGAGGAGGAGAAGGCAGCCGAGCAATCCCGGCTGGAGGCGGCTGCCCCGCACTCACCGCTGCTGCTCAGAGGGGAACAAAGGCGAGCCTTCCTCCCTGCCGGCTCATTCCTCCTCCCGACGGATGCGCCTCAGCAGGTGCGGCCCCCGGCCGGCGATGGCGACGAGGATGAGGATGGAGGAGCGCGGGGATGCATCCGGGGCGGCTTTCCCCGCCGCTCTGCGGCTCGCTGGGATCGGGGATGGATTATTGGTGCTCTCCCATGGCTGCTGCTGCTCCCTCGCCGCCTCCTTCCCTCCCCTCCGCGGGGTTTGGGGATGGATTTCCGAGCCTGCGCTGCCTTCAGTCAGCTAATTCCTGCTTTTGTGCGAGAGGGCGGCCGGGGGGGTCTGCAGGAGGGGAGGGAGGGACGGCAGAGGAGCCCTCCCCGTGCCAGCGCCGCCCCAATTGGCTGCCAGGCTCCGAATCTCCAAAGCCGTGCCCGGCTGGGCGGGGGGAGCTGCCAGGGCTGGGCGCAGCCTCGCCCGCAGAGGTCCCGGGGGGGCCCGGAGGCGGCAGGAGGGCAGGGGGGATTCGGGGGCACCGTTCCCTGAGAGGGTGAAAGGTGCCCCGGGATGTGGGGTTTGGGGGCATCGTTCCCTGAGAGGGTGAAAGGTGCCCTGGGATGTGGGGTTTGGGGTTTGAGGGAATCATTCCCTGAGAAAATACCCTGGGATGTGGGGTTTGGGGTTTGAGGGAATCATTCCCTGAGAAAATACCCTGGGATGTGGGGTTTGGGGTGTCATTCCTTGAGAAAATACCCTGGGATGTGGGGTTTGGGGGCATGTTCCCTGAGAGGGTGAAAGGTGCCCTGGGATGTGGGGTTTGGGGTTTGAGGGAATCATTCCCTGAGAAAATACCCTGGGATGTGGGGTTTGGGGTTTGAGATGGTGAAAGGTGCCCTGAGATGTGGAATTTGGGATCTGAGTGCATCATTCCCTGAAAACCTGAAAGGTGCCCTGGGATGTGGGGTTTGGGTTCATCCTCCCCTGGGAAGGTGCCCTGGGATGTGGGGTTTGGGTTCATCCTCCCCTGGGAAGGGGCCCTGGGATGTGGGGTGTGATGGTCCCGCTGGCAGGGCAGGTTTGGGGCTGAACTCGGGCCCTGGGTGGGTTCTGGACAGACAGACAGACCTGGCAGCTGCTCCTGCTCAGGGAGCGAATTCCTGCTCCCCCGATGTCCCCACGAGCTGAGCCCATCCCGGTCCCTTTGCAAATCCGAAGGTGGAGGAAGGGGCTGAGATTTTCCCTTCAGGGCCGGGGGAGCTGGGCAGGGTCAGGATCAGCTCCTAAGGAGGGAACAGCTCTGAGCTGTGCCGGGGGAGGGCTGGGTTTGGATTTTGGGGGGAAATCCTTTGCCAAAAGGTTGTGTTCAATAATTCTCACCGAGAGAACACCCCGTGGAGCCAGCTGGGAGAGCTGGGGGTGCTCAGCTGGAGAGGAGCAGCTCCAGGCAGAGCTCAGAGCCCTGCCAGGGCCTGAAGGGGCTCCAGGAGAGCTGCAGAGGGGCTGGGGACAAGGGACAGAGGGACAGGACACAGGGAATGGCTCCCACTGCCAGAGGATGGGATTTTGGACAGGGACACAGAGGCTGGAGCAGCCTGGGACAGCGGGAGGTGTCCCTGCCACGGCAGGGGTGGCACTGGGTGGGATTTAAACCAAACCCAGTCTGCGATTCTCTCTTGGGAGCTGGCAGAAGGTCCAGGGGACAGGAGACGCCAGGGATTCTGTGACACTGGACGGCTCCGAGGCGAATTGTCCAAGTCCACAGCATCATCTCCGGCTCTGGTGGATGTTTGCCCTTTTCCCTTCATTTTCACATGAGGAATGTTCTTTTCCGGGGCACTCCGAGCCCGGCAGCACACGGCAGCGCACAGGATGCGCCAGCCTGCCAATGCCACCTGCCGGCCCGGAGCCGCTGCTCCGTGTCCCGCCTCCCTCCGCTCCCGCAGCAATTCCCTGAGCACGCTCGGCCTCAGCCCGGCTCCTTTTGCCAGGGCCGGACCCTCCTGGTGTTCTCCAGGATTTTTACCTTTTCCCAGTCCCTCCCCTCTCCACATTCCCTTGGAATAAATCGTTTTCGTATAACCTGAGAGCGTGTTTTTCCCAAACTGTGTTTTTCTCTCGTCCCTGAAGGGGAGGAAAGGTCGGGGTGACACTTTGGGAAGACGCTGCCCGTCCCGGGAGCATCCTCCTTTTATTTCCCTGGATTTGCTGCTCATTTTCAGGCATCGGGACACTCTGCAGCGACCCAGAGCCCCGAAATTCCTTTTCTACCTGCAGGAACCTGGGGTGTCAGCGGCTCTTGGGGCAGCTCCGGAGCTGCGGGAGGGCGGGGGATCCATCCCGGCGGGGGATCCATCCCAGAGGATCCATCACTGCTGTGGGTTCATCCTGGCTGTGGATCCATCCCGGCAGGGGATCCATCCCGGCGGGGGATCCATCCCAGAGGATCCATCTCAGAGGATCCATCCCTGTGGATCTCTCACTGCCATGGATCCATCCCTGCCGTGGCTCCATCCCTTCCTTAGATCCCTCCCTTCCATGGATCCCTCCCTTCCATGGATCCCTCGCTGTAGATCCCTCCTTGCCGTGGGTCCATCCCTGCCATGGCTCCATCTCTTTCACGGATCCCTCCCTGCGGATCCCTCCCTGCCGTGGCTCCATGCCTTCCATGGATCCCTCCCCGCGGATCTCTTCTTTCCATGGATCCCTCCCTTCCATGGATCCCTCCCCGCGGATCGCTCCCTGCGGATCCCTCCCTTCCATGGATCCCTCCCTTCCATGGATCCCTCCCCGCGGATCTCTCCCTGCGGATCCCTCCCTTCCATGGATCCCTCCCTTCCATGGATCGCTCCCTGCGATCCCCTCCCTTCCATGGATCGCTCCCTTCCATGGATCCCTCCCCGCGGATCCCTCCCTTCCATGGATCCCTCCCTTCCATGGGTCCCTCCCTTCCATGGATCGCTCCCTTCCTTGGATCGCTCCCCGCGGATCCCTCCCTTCCATGGATCCCTCCCTTCCATGGATCGCTCCCTTCCATGGATCCCTCCCTTCCATGGGTCCCTCCCTTCCATGGATCCCTCCCTTCCATGGATCGCTCCCTTCCATGGATCGCTCCCTTCCATGGGTCCCTCCCTTCCATGGATCCCTCCCTTCCATGGATCCCTCCCCGCGGATCCCTCCCTTCCATGGATCCCTCCCTTCCATGGATCCCTCCTTTCCATGGATCCCTCCCTTCCATGGATCCCTCCCTTCCATGGATCGCTCCCTTCCATGGATCCCTCCCTTCCATGGATCGCTCCCTTCCATGGATCCCTCCCTTCCATGGATCCCTCCCTTCCATGGATCCCTCCCTTCCATGGATCCCTCCCTTCCATGGATCCCTCCCTTCCATGGATCCCTCCCTTCCATGGATCGCTCCCTTCCATGGATCGCTCCCTTCCATGGATCCCTCCCTTCCATGGATCCCTCCCTGCGGATCCCTCCCTTCCATGGATCGCTCCCCGCGGATCGCTCCCTGCCGCGGGCGATGCGCGGCTCGGGCTGCAGAGGTCCCCGCGCACCAGGAGATGGAGGCAGGGAAAAAAAAAACCGAACAAACCCGCGGGATTTCTCCAAGAGAAAAGCAGGAATTGCGAATTTACCCCAAACCTAACTCCGGGAATCCCATCCCAGCCCCTCCCCACCCGACCAGCCAGGGATTCCTCCCCAGTATCCCAGCCCTGGCAGTGGGAGCCTTTCCCTGGGTCCTGTCCCTCCATCCCTCATCCCAAATCCCTCTCCGGCTCTCCTGGAGCCCTTCAGGCCCTGGAAGGTTCTTGTTGACCCTCAAGACTTTCCCATGGGCTCCCCCCTCGAGGTCAGGAGTTGATTCTCTCCAGGGATGGAGACTCCACAACTGCCCTGCCCAATCTGCTCCAGCATTGCCCACCCTCAAGTGAAAAAAAATCCCTAAAATATAAAATTCCTCCTCTGTTTAAAGGGAATTTCTGGGTCTCCACTCGTGCCTGGCCTCCTGTCCACTCTCTGGGCACCTCTGGGAAGGGTCTGGCTCCAATCACTGGAAGCCTGGTGAGCTGAAATTAAGATGAAACATTTGTCGTGGGGAAAATAAAAGTTATTTTGGGTCCTTTGAAATTATTTACAGCTTGAAGCGAAACCAAAAGGAGCGTTTTGGGGATGAAAAGCTGCAGCTTTGCTTGAGATATGCTGGAAATTAAACGCTTTGCCTTTTATTGAGCTGTGGCATTTCCCAGTTGAAATCTGCCTGCCTTTAATTACAAAAAGCAGGGGGCCACAAGATGCATTTGCAAACCCAGAAATGTTTTATTTTGGGGAGAACAAGATGTTTCCACTGACTCCACTTAAGGAAAAAAAAAAAAAACCCAACAAAACCAAACCTGTTTTGCTGGGACAAATGGGAAGGTTTCGCTCTGGGTTAACCTAACCTCTCGCTAACTCCTCTCCAAACATCCCCTCGGGGCTTTTCTCTCCCTGCTCTTCTGCTTCTGCCCTTCCTCTGCTCTGTGCATCCTCCTCCAGCCTCCTCCTCCTCCTCCTCCTCTCTGGGAAGCAGCTCCCAGCTCCTTCCAAAGTTTCCCCCCACATTTTTCCAGTTCCCGGAGCTGTGGAGGGAGGGAAATTGAAACAAATGGGCCGTGAAAGCCGACATGGGGCAGGAATGCAGCTTCCCCAGGTGGGAACGGGCAAATTCCGGCAGGAACGGAGCCAGGAAGGGTTTTCCCTCTGCTTTGGGATAGAAACTTGGGGTTTTTTATAAAGTTGGGGGGTTTTTTATGAAGTTGGGGATTTTTTTATACAGTTGGGGTTTTTTTATAAAGTTGGGGTTTTTTATAAAGTTGGGGTTTTTTATGAAGTTGGGATTTTTTTATGAAGTTGGGGTTTTTTATAAAGTTGGGGTCTTTTTATAAAGTTGGGGGTTTTTTAAATAAAGTTGGGTTTTTTTTAATAAAGTTGGGGTTTTTTTATAAAGTTGGGGGTTTTTTTAATAAAGTTGGGTTTTTTTAAATAAAGTTGGGGGTTTTTTTTATAAAGTTGGGGTTTTTTATAAAGTTGGGTTTTTTTTATAAAGTTGGGTTTTTTTATAAAGTTGGGTTTTTTTTATAAAGTTGGGTTTTTTTATAAAGTTGGGGTTTTTTATAAAGTTGGTTTTTTTTAATAAAGTTGGGGTTTTTTAATAAAGTTGGGGTTTTTTTTATAAAGTTGGGTTTTTTATAAAGTTGGGGGTTTTTTTATAAAGTTGGGATTTTTTATAAAGTTGGGTTTTTTTTTATAAAGTTGGGTTTTTTTTATAAAGTTGGGGTTTTTTTATAAAGTTGGGGGTTTTTTTAATAAAGTTGGGTTTTTTTTAATAAAGTTGGGGGTTTTTTTTATAAAGTTGGGGTTTTTTTATAAAGTTGGGTTTTTTTTATAAAGTTGGGTTTTTTTATAAAGTTGGGTTTTTTTTATAAAGTTGGGTTTTTTTATAAAGTTGGGGTTTTTTTATAAAGTTGGGTTTTTTTATAAAGTTGGGGTTTTTTATAAAGTTGGGTTTTTTTTATAAAGTTGGGGTTTTTTTTATAAAGTTGGGTTTTTTTATAAAGTTGTTTTTTTTTATAAAGTTGGGGTTTTTTTATAAAGTTGGGGTTTTTTTTTAATAAAGTTGGGATTTTTTATAAAGTTGGGGGTTTTTTTTGTGCTGCATTAAGTTCGATGAAGGGGTTGCTCTGCAGCACGGGGATGTGATGGGGCAGAGGCAGAGGAAGCAAAGCTTCCCTGGTGGATCTGGGGAGGATTCCCATGGATTCCCTGCTGGGATTGCTGCTCCCCTCTGTTGTATTTGTGGGGTTCCCAGACGAAGCGAGGAGCGAGGGATCTGCCCCCTCGGCAGGCTGATTTATCATTTCATGATTCTATATTAAATTAAAGAAAGCTGAACTGTGCTACACTAAAGAACACAGCAAGGATGCAGGCAGAAGGGTAAAAAGATAATAATGAAAACCCGTGACTCTGCAGGGCCCTGACACAGCCTGGCCCTGATTTGCCAGTGAGTCAAAATAATTCACATGAAACCGATGGAACAATCACCTGTGGGAGAACAACGTCCAAACACATCCCAAAGCAGCAAAGCACAGAAGCCAATCAGATCATTAATGTTTTCCTTTTTCTCCGAGGCTTCCCAGCTTCCCAGGAGAGAAACCCTGGGCAAAGGGATTTTCCCAGAAAATGTGACTGGGACACTCCTCAGCTGCACTTTGGGGGTCCCCGCTCAGTCCTGGCTCTGGTTTAAGCCAGGTTTAGCTGGGCTCGGCCTGGCACCCACGGAGGAGATGCCTTCAGCTCCAGGCTGTGCTTTAGCCATGGGCGGAGCTGCAGGAGACCCCCAGGGATCAGCAGCTCCCACTCCTGGCCCTGCACAGCGCCAGTTTTTGGGTCAATTCCTTCCCTGGTGGAGAAGGAAAGGAATCTTGTGGCAGATGTTTGTCCCTGTCCCCTCCTGGGGTCAGCCAGGGGGGCTGGAGAGGAGCTGGAATGGCAGAGGCTGCAGGCTGGATGCCTTTGCAAGGGTTGGGGGGGTTTTGATCTTTCTGGGTGACGTGAAATCCTCAGAGCCACGAAATCCTGGCACGGTTAAGGCTGGAAAACCCCTTGAGGTCATCGTGGAGCCCAACCACCAACCCGGCACTGCCAAGGCCACCACTGAACGGTGTCCCCGGGTGCCACATCCATGTTTTTGGAACATCCCAGGGACAGGGACCCCACCAGCACCGCCCTTTTGGTGAAGATCTTCTTCCCCAATATCCAATCTCATGAAGAAATTTTTCCTCAAACCCCACCTCCTCGGATTATCCCATCTTTCCACCCCAAACCAGGCGGATCCTGTCCCTGGAGGAGATGCTGCAGCTCCTCCTGGAGCTGGGAGCTGCTTTTGTGTTTTATTATCTGCTGATAAACATTTATTATCCCTGCTGCTGTTCCCGAGGCACAGCGAGCCTGCCCGTGGTGAGGAATCCCGCTGGCGGGATTCCCGGGCAGGGAAGGACATTCCTGCCTTTGGGATGCCCAGGTGACACAGGCTGCCCCAGCCAGGCCTCGGCGCTGATGTGGGAAGGGTTAATTAGGGCTCTGCTCTGCCTCCCTGATTAATCCCAGCCAGGTGTCCACGGTTCAGGTCTTAAAACAACAACTGCTGCCGAGTCTGGGAACACTTAGCCAGGCCCCGGGCTGCAATTCCAAGTATGGATAAATATTTGCACCTCCGTGGCTGGGAGACACCTTGGAGATAGGAAGGCGATTGCTGGGGGAGTTTTTCCGAGGGAAAAGATGGATTTCCTGGGGAGCAGAGCTGCTCCACAGCAGGCAGGGCTCCTGGGCTCCTTGTGCAGCCCCGCCTGGGTGGTCCTGGGGGAGATCCCGGGGTTTTGGGGGGTTGGACAGGGGGAGGGTGTCATCCTGCAGCCCCTCCTGGGGAACCCAAACTCTCCCACTGGTGTTTGGCCTGGCAGCTCCCGTGGCTGCCCCCAGAGAGGGATTGACACGGGAGAGTGAGGAGGAGAAATGCAGGAGCCAGGGAACGCGCGGAGCCCCTTGCTTGGGATACCCCGTGGAAAAAGCAGAAAATCCATTTCATTCTGGGAGCTCTCCTTCCCACCTCGGTGTGCTTTGAGGGCTCTCAGGTTCTGTCTGTCCCTGAAATGCTCCAGAGGTTTCCAGATCTCACTTCCATCCGTCAGTGAATTTCTGGTATCCCTTGCTTGGGATATCCCATGGAAAAAGCAGAAAATCCATTTTATTCTGGGAGCTCTCCTTCCCACCTCGGTGTGCTTCGAGGGCTCTCAGGATCTCTCTGTCCCTGAAATGCTCCAGAGGTTTCCAGCCCTCACTTCCACCCCCGTCAGTGAATTTCTGGCTTTCAGCAGCGTGTGATGAGTGCCAGGATGACAGAAGAATTGTGCTTGCCTTCAGACCAGGGCAATCCAGGTTCTCCAGGCCTCCTTCCTACCTGGGAAATCCAAGGAATTCAGTTACCTGCTCTTCCCCACCTCTTCTCACAGAATCAGGCTGGAAAAGACCTCTAAGATCATCCAGTCCAACAACCCAACGGCCCTGCTGCTGCTCCCCTGACCATTTTTTATTTTTTAAATATTTTTTAGCCCTTTTTTCCCTTGTGTTTAGGTCTGAAAATCCCACGGGCACCTGCAGCCCTGACCCTGATCTCACTCTGGCCAGTGACAGCAA
This sequence comes from Motacilla alba alba, assembly GCF_015832195.1. Lineage (NCBI taxonomy): Eukaryota > Metazoa > Chordata > Aves > Passeriformes > Motacillidae > Motacilla > Motacilla alba. The sequence continues at coordinate 651,717 of NC_052043.1, read as the reverse complement.
AACTAAAACCCAGCCCAGGGTTGTGATCCCTGGATTCAGGGGTGTCTGGGCTGCAGAATCCTGATTATTTGGGCAAATAAAGAGCCTCACGAGAGGGCTCTTCCCTCTGGAGTGTGACGGAGTTGTTCTGCCCCTCTGGGGAGTCTGTGCTGCATTAAAACTCTCGTAATAACTTCACAGGAGTTTCCACATTCAAGCGATCATAATAATGCTCATAAAGCACACTCCAGAGTGAAGCATTTATGAATCATTTGACTTAAAGTAGGGGAGAAATAAAAAAAATTAAAGGAAAAAAAAAAAAAAGGAGAAGAAGAAGAAAAGACCTGGGCTGAATTAATAGCTCTGGGAGAACCATAAATTGAGAGGAATCATATTGCAGAGGGTAATTTGGTGTGTGCAATAAAAGCAACGTTTATGGCTCCGCTGCCTAAATTCGGTCGGGATGTTTTTGAAGCAAAGAGCTTTGAAATAACTTATAATTCCTCCTCCTTTCATTTTTATATTGCCTGGAAGAGAAACGCCAGGCACGGAGCGAGGGACCAGGTGGGAGCTGGGAATTCGGCAGCGCGGGCTGGAGCAGGTGAGGAGGGAGAGGAGGGAGAGCAGAGGAAGCTCAGGGGAGATGCTGAGCCCCGGGCTGGCTCCTCAGAGCCCACCCCGGGGCCTGGTGGCTCCTGTTCCCCATAAACAGCCGGGATCCTAAATCGGGACAATAAATAACGGGGATCCCAAACCCTGCTGAGGGATCGGCGTGCCCGGGGGCGTTTCTGGGAGCTGTTCACACCCTGCGGGGAGGCAGAGGCCAGCGAGCTTCCTCTGCCTCCTTTCCAGCCTCAGGGGATGCTCTTCCACACCTGAAAAGCATCCCGAGGGACACCTGGGGCAGGCTGGGTTCATCCCATACCTCCCTTCACCCCAGGTCGGAAAGAAGGAAAAGGATTGGGAGGGGAAAGGATTGGGAAGGAAAAGGATTGGGAGGGAAAAGGATTCATGGAAAAGGATTGGGAAGGAAAAGGATTGGGAGGGAAAATAATTGGGAAGGAAAAGGATTGGGAATGAAAAGGATTGATGGAAAAGGATTGGGATGGAAAAGGATTGGAAAGGAAAAGGATTGGGAGGGAAAAGGATTGGGAAGGAAAAGGATTGGGAAGACTCTGCCCAACCGGGACAAAACTTCCACCACATCCCTAAAAACTGCTCAGGAGTGATGGGGAAGAATTTCCAGCCCTGAGGAAGAGGAGAGGGAGCGTGGAGCTGCTTTGGGATGTGGCTCTGAGCGTGGCGGGGATGACCCGCTCAGAGCACTGCTGCACCTTCCCCAGTCCCTGCAGCTGGGGAGGGCCTGGATCTGCCAGGAAGCCGCTCTGATTCAGGCAGCAGGAATGCAGACACCATCCCTCCTTGTTTTGGGGTTGTTTTTTTTTTCCTTTGCTCCTTTCCTACATACCAGGATCAGGCAGAGCAACCCAAAGCGAAGCCCCAGCTCGTAAATCCTCAGCGCTGCCAGGACCCGCAGGGATTTCTTCCCTCTGTCAAAGCCAGTCATCAAATCCCTCCCAACACGTTTTTAATGGGGGAACTGGAGGCTCCGAGGTTCCCTCGGGGCCATCTGCTCGCGGGGAGCCTCTGGCTCCCATCCCTGGCCCAGCAGCAGCCGGGATGGTCCCACCTGGAAGCGCTCGGGGCTTGTGGGGCTCGGGATGTGCTCCCTCGGGGCTGGGCACGGCTGCTGGGATTTGCCCCATTCCCCACGGAGGTGTCACAGGCTGGGAGTGAGTAATGGCTGAGGAGAAACCACAGGAATTCCCAGAAAAAGCTGGAATAGATCAGCTGGGGGTGGAGGCACGTGGGTCTCCTGGCTTTGGAATTCTCAGGTTCTGAATTCGGCACCAAAGGTGGAGATTGTTCCTCACGGGCTGGAGGATTCCCAGGAATGTCACTGCAGGAGGCAAGGACAAGAGCATCACCATCATCATCATCATCATCATCATCATGGAACCTCCTGGGCTGGAAGGGGTCCAGAGGGGTCCAGAGGGATCCACGTGGCTCTTCACGTTTAGTGGGAGCGGGGACACTCAGGCGTGGGCTGGGGTTGATCTTGCAGGACTTTTCCAACCCTGATGATCCCGTGATTCTGTGATTTTCAACCCTCTCCAGGCCCTGGTTCCAGAAACCAGATTAAAGATGAAACCAGATTAAACATGAAAACAAATTAAACATGAAGCCAGATTAAAGATGAAACCAGATTAAAGATGAAAACGAATTAAACATGAAACCAGATTAAACATGAAACCAAATTAAACATGAAACCAGATTAAACATGAAGCCAGATTAAACATGAAGCCAGAATAAACATGAAACCAGATTAAACATGAAAACGAATTAAACATGAAACCAGATTAAACATGAAAATGAATTAAACATGAAACCAGATTAAACATGAAAACGAATTAAACATGAAGCCAGATTAAACACGAAACCAGACTGAACCTTGCACTGAAGATGTGAAGTTGGGATAACACAGAGCTGGAGCCCCCGGGCTGGGATCCTCATTAATGGCTTCATTAATGACAGGAACCAAAAAATTAACAGTGGGCAAGTTGATTTCTGATGGCTGCTGCTGGATAAAGTTCAGCTTGGGGGACTTTTTAACCTTAAACCAGACATTTTCGTGTCTGGCTTAAATTACTCCTCCAGAGGCTGCCATTAGAGAATGAAAGGAGCAGGTAATTTTAGCATTTTTGAACAATTGCCCAGATGAATTTTTTTTTAAAGAAGAAACCTCAGTGAGCGTTCCTGGACGCGGAGAGGAGGCAGGGGCTGGATGCTGTGATGGATGAGCGGGGCTGGGGATGCCCAGGCAGGAGCAGCTCCTTGGACAGGCTTGAAAGCCCTGCCGAAATCCTTGTGGCCACAGGCTTCCACTGCTGCTCTGATCCCTCTCTGACTATCAAACGGGGCCCAAATTCCTTCCTGATGACACGGAGGAGGGAGGCTGACACCGGAGAAGCCAGCTGATGGATTCAGGGTGAGAGGGAGGTGGCTGAGGGTCCTTTGGTTTTTGGGGGAGGAATTCCGGGCTGCGGTGACTCTCGGAGCCTGCAGAGCTCGGGGTGTTGTTTTATTCTCACTGTGGACATGGCCATGGAACCACAGAGTGCCAGGAGGGCTTGGGAGGGATCTTAAATTCCAAATCATTCCACCCCATGGACAGGGACACCTTCCACTACCCCAGCCTGGCCTTGAGGGCATTTTCAGGGCTAAAACAACTTCCCCGCCCGTGACACATTTTGCAGAGCTGCTGCATCCCCCAAACTGGAGGAGAAACCCCCAACCAGCAGCACGGCGTGAAGCCAGGGCTGTTCGGACCTCTCGCTTTCACATTTTCCAGGAGGGAATAAAGAGGGAAATGAGGCACAACACGTGCTGTGCTCCGAATTCCCCAAACCTTCACAAACCAGGAAAACCCACCTTTGGGTTGAGACGTGTTCCTGTTGTATTTTTTTGAAAAATCTTTTTGTCAGGATTTTTTTTTTCCCTCGGGAAGCTGAGAAGCCTCGGAGAAAAAAGGAAAAGAATATTATTTTATTTGGGTTTTGTTTTGTTTTGTTTTGTTGTTTTGGAATGTGGTTTGGCGATTGTTTATTTAACATGTGAATTGTTTTCACTTAATGACTAATTACTGTCTAGCTGTGTCGGGGCTCTGGAAGCAGAGTTTTACATTAGCATTTTGTTAAACCTCCTGTATCTTTTTTTCTATTCTTTAATATCATTTTAGTATAGTATTCTTTTATATAATATCAGTACATAGAATAATAAATTAGCCTTCTATGAACATAAATTCTCCCTTCACCCTGGGACCCCAAAAATACCCCAGAAAGGACCTTCAAGCTCATCCAGTGCCACCCGTGCCATGGGCAGGGACACCTTCCAGCAGGGCAGGCTCTGGCTGCTGCTCTCCTTTCTGCTGGGTCCCTTTCCAGGCTGAGAGCAGGAGTTTGGGGCTGTGCCAGCCCCTGCAAGGACCTGCCCTGAGTCAAATCTCTGGGCAGACAGGCTCTGGGGGGGTTTGCGAAACACTGAGCACCTTCTTGGCAGAGCTGCAGTAAATAAGAGTGAGTAAAAAAAAAAAAAAAAAAAAAAGAATAAAATAAAAAATTGGCCTGGTCTCCTGGGAAAGGGGGAGCTCCTGGCCCGGCTCGTTCCCAGCCCTGTGGAAAAGGGCTCAGGGCTGGATTGAGGGGGGAAAATCCTCAATTCGATGAGGTTTGATGGATGAAGTGAGGGAAAAACGGCTCCGAGAGGAGGATGGGCCCAGAGGGTGTTTCTGTGCCCTGGGATTTGACCTGGATGTGCCACTGGCACCTTCCACTGCCCCAGGCTGCTCCTTGGGCACTGCCAGGGATCCAGGGGCAGCCCCAGCTGCTCTGGGAATTCCATCCCAGCCCAGAATTCCTTCCCAGTACCCCATCCAACCCTGTCCTGTCCCTCCATCCCTTGTCAAAGCGGCCAAGAGCTCCTGCCCGGGCTGGGAAGTGCAGGATCCTCTCCTGGATGCTCTCCTGGATGCTCTCCTGGATCCTCTCCTGGATCCTCTCCTCTCCTGGATCCTCTCCCGGATGCTCTCCTGGATCCTCTCCTCTCCTGGATCCTCTCCTGGATCCTCTCCTCTCCTGGATCCTCTCCTGGATGCTCTCCTGGATCCTCTCCTCTCCTGGATGCTCTCCTGGATGCTCTCCTGGATCCTCTCCTGGATCCTCTCCTGGATGCTCTCCTGGATGCTCTCCTGGATGCTCTCCTGGATCCTCTCCTCTCCTGGATCCTCTCCCGGATGCTCTCCTGGATGCTCTCCTCTCCTGGATCCTTTCCTGGATCCTCTCCTCTCCTGGATCCTCTCCTCTCCTGGATCCTCTCCTGGATCCTCTCCTCTCCTGGATCCTCTCCTCTCCTGGATCCTCTCCTGGATGCTCTCCTGGCAGAGCCCAGCCCAGGGCTGCCTCTGCCTGGGATGCCTCACAGAGGGGATGCTGGTGCATCCGGATGTTTCCACAGCTCAGACCCAACACGGGCACCAGAAATAAGGTAAGACAAAAATAATTCCCAATAAAGCTCGCCTCCTGAAGGCAGTAAATAACCCTGAGCAGATGCTGGCTGCCCTCAGCCCAGTCATCCATCGGTGTGAGGGAAAACACACCAGCCCCATCTTGCTGGCACTTGGGGCTTCAGCCTTGCCGGTTTTTGGCCTCCCAGCCCGTCCCAAATCCAGCAGAGCTCTCCAGGAGCAGGACACCCACGGGCAGCTCAGGTGAGCTCTGCCAAGGGCACCTCTGCAGCCCCAGGGGGATTTTACCCTGCAGCCCCCAACCCTGAGCCCCTCATCCCCACAGCAGGGCCTCGAGGAGCTCTGAGGGCTGGGAAAAGCCTCCCAGCAGAGAACCATGGAATGGGAAGGGAGCTTCAGGATCATCCAGTGCCACCCCTGCCACGGCAGGGACACCTCCCGCTGTCCCAGGCTGCTCCAGCCTGGCCCTGGGCACTGCCAGAGCTCCAGGGACAGCCCCAGCTGGGCTGTGCCAGCCTCACCCCGGGAGGATTCCAGTCAGGATGGCTCTCAGAGCCTTTGGAGTGCACCTCTGGGTCCCCACCTGTGCGGGGAGGTGCGTGAGCAGGGCAGCCCGCGCTCTCCCTGCCGCTGGGCCGCCCGCGGGGACGCTCTGGGGGCTTCCCCAGGAACCGGTGGCCGCCCTTCGAGCTCTGCAGCCGTGTCTGGTGGTGCTGGGGGGCTGCTGGAAGCGGGGGGCTCCGCGTGGCAGCGGTCAAAGGGCTCCTGGAGGGGTGCCCTCGCCAGAGGCGCCGGCTCCCTCCCCACAAACAAAGCCAGGCAGATAAAAGCAGAGCAGCCCCAGCCCCAGCTGCCTCCTCCTTCCCCCCCGAGCAGCCCCTGCACGCCCACCCCCCATCTGGAGCTCGTTGGGGGCAGCTGCTGGAGGGACAGGGCTGGGATCCAGCCGAGCCGTCGGGAGGAGCCGCAGGAGCCCAGCTGGGGCCCGGGTTGGGCTGGGAGCCGGGGTGGCACCCGGGGTGTGCCAGATGGAGCCACAGCCTGGGCAGGAGCTCCCCGTGGGTCCCCTCCAGCTCTGGGGGCTCCACGGAGCAGAAGAACGAGGTGGCCACCGTGGGTTCTTAGGGCTGCTTCACCCACTGCTGGCTGCCACCAGAGCCACAGCTGAGCCTCCACCCTTCGAACCCCGAGGCCAGCTGTGGTTTTACCTCCTGAATGTTTCTCAGCCTTTGGCCACTTTTTGGTTGGGTTTTTTTTGGTTTTTTTTGGTGGAGACCCAGGGCAGACAACTGACAAATCACCCTTCATCCACCTGAGCTGTTCAACCTCCTGGAAACCCCCGGCCCGCGCTGCTCCCCTCCAGCAGCCCCTCTGGGGTCCATCAATCAGCTCCTGGGTGTCCCCCTCTCCTTTGGAAACCCTGGGGACCTCCCACAGCTTCCCAGTGAACCCAGACAGGGGTCAGGGCCCTGAGTAAACTGGTGGGGAGGGCAGCTCCTCGTATTTATATGGAAACCCATTAGCTGGGAATATTTTATCTCCCTGCAGAGGCCGGGGGTGATGGCAGGGAGATTTTTGGATTTCTGGAGCTGCCTCTGAAATGCCCAGGGTTGCCCTCCACGCCCGTGGCTGCGTTTTCCAGCACGTTCTTTGAGCCACGGAGTGAGAAAAGTGGATGCTGAAGGCGTTCAGAGAGGAAAAAAAGAGCTGAGAGCCTTCCCTGCTGGGTTTTAAAGGCGAACAAAAGCTTCCAAAGCAACGTGGGTCCCTCCTGGCGGGGGCGTTTCAGGCGGCTGGTCCTGCTGGGAGCCCGGGACGCGCTGGAGTCCCCATCCCTGGGTGTGTTCAACAAAGCCTGGGGTGCCACGGGGTGCCAGGGTTTGGCGAGGTGCTGGGCACGGGTTGGACTCGATGGTCTGGAAGGTGTCTTCCAGCCCGGTGGTTCTGTGATTTCTGTGAATACTGGGAATTCTGTGAATTTTGTGAATTCTGTGAATTCTGTGATTTCTGTGAATACTGGGAATTTTATTAATTCTGTGATTTCTGTGAATTTTGTGAATTCTGTGAATTTTCTGAATTTTGTGAATCCTGTGATTTCTGTGAATTTTGTGAACCCTGTGATTTCTGTGAATTTTGTGAATTTTGTGAATTCCGTGGATTTTGTGAATTCCACGAATTCTGTGAACTCTGTGATTTCTGTGAATCTTGTGATTTCTGTGAATTTTGTGAATTTTGTGAATCCTGTGATTTCTGTGAAAATCCTGTGAATTTTGGGAATCCTGTAAATTTTGTGACTTCTGTCAATTTTGTGAATTCTGTCAATTTTGTGACTTCTGTGAATCCTGTGCATTCCAGGAGCTCAGCCCTTGCTCCTCCCTGAGCTCACCTGGGCCAGAGCTCATCCTCCCACTCCATCGGGTCAGGAAGGGCAGGAACCAGGAAGCTCCTCCAGAACACAGAGTCATTTGTCCTCAGCCTGGGGATTAGAGAGAGCATTCTTCAGAAAACAAGAACTCTTCATGGCAGCCCTGCCAAGTCCACCACCCCAAGGAGCTCTTTGTCCTGTCCCCGCTCCAGACTCGCCCTCGGGACTGAGCCATCCCTCACGTCACGTCCCCAACGGGGAACAATCCTCACCCCACGGCTCTGGGACAGCTTCCCACCACTTCCCCCCCGCTTGCTCGTTTGGTTCGTTTGTGTTAATTAACCCTGCTGAGCTCGAGCTCCTCGTGGTCCTGGTTTGAGGGCTGTGAAGGTCTTGAATTTTCGACCCGCCTGCCTGAGGTTTCTTCTCTGCTGCTCCAGGGTCCTGCCACTTCAGGCTTCCCCTGGGGCTGGAAACTCAAATTTTTAGGCCACTTGTAGCGGGGAAAGGACAGGAAGTTTCTTGAGTATGGGGTTTTTTAGGCAGAATGTTGGACCTCTGGTTCCTTCTCATGGCCAGGTCAGCTCGGGGTGAGCAAACCATGAGTTACAACCCATCCCTCAGGCCATGGGGTATTTTTTGTTCCCAAAAAACCGAGTGCTCCCAGGCAAATGAGTGTCCCCGAGTGCTTCCAAGCAAATGAGTGTCCCCCGAGTGCTCCCAAGCCAATGAGTGCCCCCCGAGTGCTCCCAAGCCTGCAGGAGACACCTGGCCACAGGAGACCCCCAGGAAACAGAGAAGGCCTGGGATGTGAGATCTTCCACGCCCTGTTGGAATTCGCATCTCTTGCCCATCCAAACCACCTCAAACCTGTCCCAAAGTTCTCTCTGTGGCTTTAATTGCAGACGGACCGTCCACGTTTTCAGCTGGAGCTAATTAGGCGTGGTAATTAGGCACAAAGGCTGGTTTACATCCCAGCCAAGCTCAAAGCAGGATCCATCCGCTGCGGCCGTGGCAAAGAACCAACCTCTCCCTGTCCCCCCGTGGTGCTCGAGGCCTCTTCACCCGTCCTCGGGAGGAGTTTGGGGTGGGATGTTGGGACAAATCCTTCCCTGGGAGGGTGGGGAGGCCCTGGCCCAGGGAATCTCCATTAGTGCAGATGAGCTGCTTTGAAATATTCGATGAGGTCACCAATGGGAAGAGAAGGGAACACCCACGGCACGTCGTAATGGTAATTATATCATATAAAACTTGCCACTGTCACCGTGGAAGTTGACAACACACACCTCATTTCCCAGGAATTGCACCCAAACCCATCCCTGACGATCCCAACGCTTCCCAGCTTCACATTTTTTCCCCGCGACCGCCGTTTTCACCCTTAAATTTCTTTTTATTCTCTTTTTTTTTGTGTGCTTTTGGAGGAGTCAGGTTTTCCAAGCAGCCCTCTCCCATCGGATCACTAAACTTTAATTTCTCCATTTTTTCGATGTTCATTGGTTTGATTCTGGACGGGCTGGCAGCGGGATTTGGGGTTTCCTCGGTGTTTCTGGAGCGCGCGCGCCGGAGATTTATGGCTCTCCAAAGATTCTTCCTAAAATATTTACAAAGTGGAGCTGGGAGCGGGAATGTTTGACTCGGCCATGGCTGTCAGGCCTCTGGGTGGCATGAGGGGGGAATATAAACAGACCTTTTTTTCCATTCCCCAAAACAATCCTATAAACCTTTTATCCTTTTTTTTTTCCTCCCCCCCCACTCCCTCCCATTGTTCTCCATTTTCCGGTGCCAGGTTTGAGCCTATTTTGGAGTGAAAATCAAAATAAATTCTGTTTTTCTGGACAGACTGGGCTAGGACTGGTGGTGTTAGAGGACAGAGGTTATTCCCTTTCCCTTTCCTTTTCCCTTCCCCTTTCCCTTCCCATTTCACTTGATTTCCTCAGAATTTTCACATTTTGAGCCACAGTTGGAAGCTTCTTTCCCAGAAGGGCCAAAGCTGATTATTTCTGGGTCTTTCCCCCGAAAAACCAAAATTCCCCTTTTCCTTGTGGGGTCTGACCATCACTCAACCATTGTGATAGAGAAGAAACCGATAAAAATCCTTCACTTTATTCCCACTATGCCACGAGGATGGAACAGATCACACCCGAGTTCAGGTTTGTCTAAAAAAAAAATAATATCAAACAGCTTTTTATTTCATTTTATTTTATCTTATTTTATTTCCCCCACCCCCCTCAAGGTTCAGGATAAATGGTACAAATGTAATAAATGTAAACTGCACTTGGCACCGTCGGGGTCAATAAATAACATAAAAAAGGGAGCGAGCGTGGGAGGCGTTTGGGAGGCGGCGCTTTGGGATCTAAATAAATAACATAAGTTACTTCCAATAAATAGCAGTATCCAAAATACAGATGCATTGCATCCACTTCTGCAGCCGGGCACGGGCCCGGCGATTCCGGAGGGGAACAGCAAAATCCGGATGGTGCTGGAACAGGAATCCCTTTTCCCCACTTTCCCCCTTTTCTATCTTTTTTTTTTCCTTTTTCTCCTTTTTTTCTTTCCCCCTATTTTTTCATTTTTTCCCTTTTTTCCCCTTTTTTCTCCTCTCCCCCCCCCTTTTATTTCCTTTTTTTCCTTTTTCCCCCTTTTTCCTTCCCCCCTGCTTTTCCTTTTCCCCCTTTTCTCTTTCGCCTCTTTCCCCTTCTTTTCTTTTTATTTCCTTTTTGCCCTTTCCCCCTCTTTTTCCCTTATCATTTTTCCTTTTTGCCCTTTTCCTCTTTTTTCCTCTTCCCCTTTTAACCTTCTCTCCTTTCCCCCATTTCATTTTAATTGCTTTTTTCCCTTCCTTCCCATTTTTTCCTTTTTCCCCTTTTCCCTTTTTTTCTCCTTTATCTTTTCCCCCGCTTTATCTTTTTTCTCCTCCCCCCCTTTTTCCTTTCTCCCTTTCTCCCTTTCTCCCTTTTCCCTTTTTTTTTTCTTTTTTCTCCCCCCTTTTCCTCCTTTTTCTTTTATTTCCTTTCCCCTTTTCCCCCCCTTTCTCTTGGGCCTCCCCTTCGAGGCCACGCTTTGTTTAGCCCAGAAGGAAAACACGTGGCAGCCCCGTTCCCAACCCACCACGGGCTCTGAATCCCACCAAAACATCATTTCTCTTGATCCGTTGGGAAAATCCTTTCTGCCCAGCAGGGTCCCGGAGCTCTTCAAACCCAGAACATTCCCTCATTCCAGCGCTTCCATCGAGTGGAAACCGCGATGTCGGACCCGATTTCCCCCCCGCGGATCCCAAATTGGGAGCGAGGCCCTGGCAGCGAACGGGATCCCGAGGGGTTTGTGGGATGCGTGGATCCTTCCCCAAGCACGGCGTGTCCTGATGGAAAACCCCCTGGAAATCCCAGAACTCACCGTGGCAGGGCTGGGAGAGCCCGACCCTGGGACTTTGCGCCGTCACAAGCACCAGCATCGATTTAAACATCTCCTCGCGCTTCCAAACCTCCTGCTCCTCAAACCCTCCTCTCCCGGGAGGAGCTGCAGCCCCAGACAAACAAAAACCCAACCCCAAAATCCCCACAACAGCTGTTGCACGCTGGTCATTATTATTAATATTAATATTAATATTAGCCAGCACACGGGATGCTGCGGAAGGAGCCAGATGAGATTCTGCTGGGGCTTTGAGGAGGGAATTTTCCACTTTTTTTTTTTTTTTTTTTTTTTGCATTGTAGACATTCTTCCGGGCAGCTCCAGCTCCTATTTCAGCAGAGGGGGCTGGAGAAATGGAAAGCATTAGGGAAACCTCAGCCTTTCTATTGGAACCACATTTCCAGGGCCGGCTGGCAGCGGGATGGCACCGGGACAGCTGGAGGAGCTCCACGAGGAGGAGGAGCCCTGAAAAAGACATGGAAGCAGAACCCATCCTTTTGGCCACACCACGATGCCCCAGCTCACCCCATCGGGGAGTTTTTTGTGGCTGTAAATCCCAGCTGTTCCCAAAAAAACCCAGCAGGAGCAGCGTGAGGCAGATGGGGAACATCCCCTCCACACGGGCCGGAGCTGCACTGCCAGCAGGGGGAAATTAAAAACAAAACAAAAAAATACAAAAAATGATGGATTGGATCTATTCCTGCTGGTTTTAACACACCATCGCATTGAGTCAGGTTTTCCTCCTGGTTTTGGGGGCTCCAAGCTGGATTTGCACTGGGAATGGGGGATTTTGGCAGCTGAGATGTCCCAGCACGAGCTGCTGCTCCCTTATCTTCCTGCTGCTTCCACCACCACCCTGGCAAGAGGAGGGTCCCTCGGGTGGGTGCCCACCATCAAGGCACCCTAAATCCCTGGGTTCTGCCAAAAAATGCCCCAAACCAGGGTGCAAACACCGAGCAGAGGCAGCTCCTGCTCCAAATCCTCCTCCACGGCACCAGGTCCTGCACTGCTTCCACACCACCTTCCCTGCTCTGCTTCCATTCCTTTTCCCTTACTGCCACAAAACTAATTTTAGTTTTATAGCAGCGAGACCTGGAAAGCACCCAAGCCCTTGAGAGGACAGTTATTATTACTATTATCATTATTATTATTAGATTTGGGTGCTTTTTTTTTCCTTAAACTCGAGTGAGCCGCTTATCCACAGCGAGCCCAGCACAGCTCCCGCTGCCCATCTGCCATTCCCATCCTCCAGCTGATTATTTTGGGCCACTTTTCTCATTTCCAGCCAAAAAGCAGGGCTGAAAACTCACACCTCGGTTCGGGAGCTGCACCTGGAGGGTGGAGTTTATCCGTTCTCAGCTCCCATTTCCTGGGTGCAGCTCTCACACCCCACACCCGCGGCTGCCTCCCTTTCCCAAAATCCAGGGAAAACTCCGCGTTACAGAGTCCAGGCTGCCTTCCTGGGCCGCCAGCCCTGCTGAAGGATGGTGTTTATATTCCTCCACTACACCCTGGCTCCGCTCAGCCAAGAGCTGCGTTTGGATAAAAAGGAAGGAACCAAAAAAATCCCCACCAGCCTGGGCCTGCGTGGAGGTCGGGAATGTGGCTGGTCCAGCACTGGAGATGCTGCTCCGACCCCATCCCATCCTAAGGGATGCCATCCTGCTTTCCTGAGCTGGGATCACCACCAGCAGCCCTCCTCCTCCTCCTCGGGATGAAGGCACGAGGGATTTTCCCCCCTGTTTGTCCAGAGAGAGGAGCCAGGCCGCCGGGGGGGTGGCACACGGAGTGTTTTCCCTCACGTTGGTTAATGCCCAGGACATGACACCAATATTCTCCTTCTGTTTATGATTTGCTTTTTCTGGGAAGGGAGCCAAGGGGAGAAAACCCATCAATCCCAGGCAACAACTCGAGCCTGCCCAGGGAATGTGAAAGTCTGCGGGCTCATTTATTTCCCCGCAGAGTAAACAGCAGTGACACTGCTGTAAATGCGAGCGGAGCCAAACCCAGGCCCGAGTCCCCTCTCCCGCAGGATTCCAGCCCCGAGCAGAGGATGGGGGATGCTCCCGGCAGAGCCGGGGGGATTTTGGGAGACGCCAAACCAGGGATGCTCCTGCCCACGCCGCCGAGCGCCACGGCTCTGCTGGTGGCCCTGGGGAGGTTCTGTCACCTCCCTGGCGGTGGCCGGGCTCTGGCCCAGCTGCCTGTGGCGGGGGCACAGGAGGTTAATCCAGTTACTTCAGATTATCCCGAGTTTTAAGAAGAAAAGCCCCAGGGCTGCAGGAATGAGACGATGGCAAAAGGGGCACAAGCCAGAGGGAGTCAGAGCCACACACGAGCCGCTCTCGGCGTTTCTGTGTCCCCAGGCACCGGGATCTGGGGCGGTTGCACCTCCCCCAGCAGCTCAGGGTGGTCACAAAACCCCAAAACTACAGAGAGAAAGACTCAGCTCCCACCCTGGGGCAGCACAGGGCACCTGATGCACCCCGAACCTGTGACGCACCCCAAAACACACGCCAGGTGTGCAGCACACCCCAAAACACACCCAGAGTGTGCAGCACACCCCAAAACACACCCGGAGTGTGCAGCACATCCTGTCCAGTACCACACAGCGCTGGCACTGCTCACAACACCCCCTGCACATGCCACACCCCTGTGCCACACCCCTGTGCCACACCCCTGTGCTACACCCTGGCACAGAACCCCTGGCACGTGTGTGTCCCCCATGCCAGAGACACCTGCGCTGCACCACGCCCGTGCAGGCAACGTAGCCTGTGACACGCGTGACACGTGTGACACGGGTGACACGCAGCGCAGCCTGCGCACGCCGAGGGCTGCACGCGCCCCGTGCGCGTTGCACGCCCGCTGTCACCTCAGCAGGGACCGCTGGGCCACCCGCGGAGGGGACAAGAGCCTCAAGCCGCCGTCACCGCTCCGACCCGCCACGGCAGCGGCCTCGTCTCTAGTCCTGTGACGGTGACACCGAGGGACGCGCCAGCGGCTCAGTCTCTCCTCCTCCGGCCGCTCCAGCCTCCATCCCGGTCCCTCTGCCCGGGTGGCCCCGTCACACGCAGCCGCACTCCTTGGCCGACAGCTCGTTGACGGTGTAGTAGCGGTTGTAGGCGTCCAGGAAGGACACGTCGTCGTCGTAGGCCAGCGGCCTGCAGCACGGCCGGGCGCGGATCTTCTCCTTCCGGATCTTTCTGCGGCTCCTCATGCTCTTGAGGGAGAGGTCGTAGCTGCGCACGGCGGCCTCGCAGGTGCCGCTGCAGTAGCGGAACAGAACGGTCTCGTCCGACTCGTAGCCCAGGCCCAGCTCGCTGACGCTGACCTCCAGCTCGCGCAGCTCGCAGGGTTTGTGGCGGGCGCGGGCGCGCTTGCGGCGGCTGCCGGCGCGGGGGAACAGCGGCAGCTCGTGCCCGCCCGAGTTCATGGCCTGGCGGTAGCGCTCCACCAGCGCCGAGATCAGCTGGCGGATCTCGCCCTCCGTGTAGCTCTCCAGCAAGGCGCTGTCTGCAAGAGGAGGGGACGCGGTTAGCGGCGTGTCCCCGTGGCGGGTGGGGGTTGCTGGGGTGGGTGGAGGTGGCTTGAGGTGGGAGATCCTCCATGGATGAGGGTCTCGGGATCCTCCAGGATGGAGGTGCCTTGGGGATGGGTGGATAAGCCCAGGATGGAGGCACCTTGGGATGGGTGGATAACCTCAGGATAGAGATTCCCTGGGGTGGGTGGATAAGCTCAGGATGGAGATTCCCTGGGGTGGGTGGACGTCCCCCAGGATGGAGACTCCCTGGGGTGGGTAAACCTCCTCCAGGAAGAAGGTTCCTTGGGGTGCATGACTCCCAGGATGGAGATTCCCAGGGTGGGTTAGCACCCACCTGGATGGAGGCCACCTGAGAGGGGAGATCCTCCATGGCTGGGAACCTCAGGATCCTCCAGGATGGAGGTACCTTAAGGTGGACGGATGATCCCCAGGATGGAAGTTCCCTGAGGTGGGAGGACATCCCCCAGAAGGAAAATTCCCTGGAGTGGGTCCCCCGGGATGGAGGTCCCTCTGGGCAGGTGGATTTGGGGAGAATCCCAAATAAATTTCCTATTTGCACTGTTTCACTGCGGCCTGAGAGCCCCAGGGGCTGCCCCTGAGACCTCAGGGCCAGCAGCCAACACACAAACTGCTGGCAACACCCACATCCCCCTTCCCAGCCCTAAATCCAGGGTTATTCCAGCTCAGCTCCACAGGAGGCACAGGAAAGACAGAGGAAAGCGTGGTTTGACAGCTTGTCATCGATTTCCAGATTTCCACCCCAAAAAAAAGAGCAGTTCCTCTGGTTTGGAATCAAAACAAACACGTGGGGATTGCCAGCCCTCAGGGAGCACTGAGGGGTGAGCAGGGGGAGCTGCTGCCGTGCCCTCATCTTCAGCTCCTGTTTGACATTTTCCATTTGTAAAAAATAGCATGGAAAAAAAAAATTACAAAAAAAAAAAAAAAAAAACACCAAAAAAGAGCCATTTGGAAGGGAATAAAAGCAGCTTTGCAGGAACTGAGCTGTTTGAGTTTCCCTCTGGGGAGAGCTGCTGCATTCACACCAAAGTTTGGTGCCTGGTGCCCGAGCTCTTGTTCAAACCCTCCTAAAGGGGATGTTTGGATGCAGGAGAGGGCAGGGAATGACCCCACAGGGATTTGGGGGATCTGTGGGGCTGGGGGAAGGGACAGTGACCCCGGGATGGAGGAGCAGGAGCTTACACTGGGCCAGCAGAGAGCCGTGGCGTTGCAGGGCCCGTGGGGATCTCCGCGGAGCCGCCGGCAGCGAGGAGGAGGAGGAGGAGGAGGAGGAGGAAGAAGAAGAGGAGGAGGAGGAATCCCGTGAGGAAGACGGCGAGGAAGGCAAGGGGCTGAATTCCCGGCTTCCGCTGAACATGTCTCTACAAACTAAAATGGATAACATGGAACTGAGGAGCATCGATGCAATGGCTGCAAACTTCCATACCTTCATCTTAGAGCAAGTCAGAACATTGAAACTCTGCAAAACAGGCAAAACAAAGATCCTTAATGCGTGCCCCGAGCCCCCGCGGCCCCTGCCCTCCCCCCCGCCCTCCCTGAGGCGTGGGGCGGGGGATCCTTCCCCTGGGGTCCCCTCGGATCCAGCTCCTCCCTTCCCGACACCGGCAGGGTGCCGAGATGGGAAACTGAGGCACGAGGGGCAGCCCAGGGGTGTGCTGGGCTGGGAGAGTGGCCGTGGGAAAGGTGGCTTGGGGCTGGTGGTGGCAACAGGGATGAGGTGACAGCAATGGGGACAAGGCAGCAACAATGGGGATGAGGTGACACGAGTGGGGATGAGGTGACACCACTGGGAATGAGGTGACAGCAATGAGGATGAGGTGGCACCAGTGGGGAAGAGGTGGCACCAGTGGGGAAGAGGTGGCACCAGTGGGGACGAGGTGGCAGCAATAGGGACAAGGTGGCACCAGTGGGAATGAGGCGACAGCACTGGGAATGAGGTGGCACCAGTGGGGATGAGGTGACAGTAACAGGGACAAGCTGGTGGCCTCATCCCACCCCTTCCCACAAACACAGCTGCCCTGGCAGGTGGGCTTCCACCCCAGCCAGGTTTCCTGGCAGTGGCTGAGGACAGGGACACTCCTGTCACCCCAGGCTGTGACACTCTCCCCTGGCACGTTCCCCTGGGAAGCAGGGAGCAGCAGGAGGAGCCCCTGGCTCTGATGGGTTGGATGTCCCTGTCCTTCCACCTCCTGGCTCCTGCATTTATTTCAGCTCCTTGCAAACTCCAAATATTTTTTCCTTCTTAAATAAATTTTCCAGGGGGGCATTAAAAAAAAGAAAAGAAAAAAGGAGAAAAGGAAAAAACTCCACCACAGTTTTATGATATTTATCAAATAGAATTTGTGGGGTGGGAGCAAATGTTTATTTTAAATTGGAATTTGACAAGTTTGCTTTTATTTTTATTGTAGAAAACACCACGAAGGGCTGTGGCCGCCCCCTCATCACCACACCCCCTGATTTTACGGGGTGCAGATAATTCCCTGTCCACCACCAGCACTGAGATCCCCCGCAGGTCACAGGACCACTGCAGGACCCAGCCAGAGTCTAAATATTTCCAACGGGGCTGTAAACAATGCCAAGATAGAAAAAGAATCGTTTGGCCTTATAAGGAGGGAAGAGGATGGAATCCCAGCGGGTCTGGAGCTGGCCTGGGCACTGGGGATGGGAGCTGGGAGAGCTCTGGGAGCACTGGGGGCACTGGGGGCACTGGGGGGTGCCAGCCCCGTCTGCTACCAGACCTCATCCCTTCAAACCAAGGAGAGCTGTGGGAGAGCGATGGAGGATGGAGGAGGATGGAAGAGGATGAATGAAGATACAGGAGGATGGAGGATGGAGGATGGAGGAGGATGAGGAAGATGGAGAAAGGTGGAGGATGATGGAGGATGACAGAGGAGGATGGAGGATGGAGAAGGATGGAGGACAAAGAATGGTGGAGGAGGATGGAGGAGGATGGAAGAGGATGATGGAGGATGGAGGATGATGAAGGAAGATGGAGGATGGAGGATGGAGGATGGAGGATGATGGAGGACAATAAAGGAAGATGGAGGATGATGATGGAAGATGATGGAGGAAGATGGAGGAGGATGGAGAAGGATGGAGAAGGATGGAGGATGCCAGGATGATGGAGGAAGATGGAGGATGATGGAGGATGATGGAGGATGATGGAGGAAGATGGAGGATGATGGAGGACAATAAAGGAAGATGGAGGATGAAGGAGGAAGATGGAGGATGATGATGGAAGATGATGGAGGAAGATGGAGAATGATGGAGGGGAATAGAGGATGGAGGATGGTGGAGGATGATGAGGAAGATGGAGGATGATAGAGGACGCCAGGTGTGTTCAGATCCACGTTTGTCATCCTGACAGGACACAGTGGGAATGGTGATGGGACACAGGGAATGGCTTCCCACTGCCAGAGGCAGGGATGGATGGGATGTTGGGGTGGAATTCCTGGCTGGGAGGGTGGGCAGGCCCTGGAATGAATTTCCCCGAGCAGCTGGGGCTGCCCCTGGGTCCCTGGAAGTGTCCAAGGCCAGGCTGGAGCAGCCTGGGACAGTGGACGGTGTCCCTGCCCATGACAGGAGGTGGGACTGGATATTTAAGTTCCCATCCTGGAATTCCACGATAATCAGGTGCCTTCAGCTCAGATTTCACCCTGGAAATAAGAGCAGGAGCAGGGAACAGGCACTGAAAACTCCCTGGCATCCCAACCCTTCCCAGCAGGGCAGCAGGGTCGGTGCTCGGTGGTGCAGGACCGAGAAAACCCAATTAGCTCCTGGGCAGAATCGGTGCAAACGAAGGGTTTGTGAAGAACCAGCAGCCCCGGGGGAGGGTTTGGGGGAGAAAGAACACTTTGTTCTGCTCTTCAGGAGGACAAGCAGCTTTTAACAGCCGATGCTGGGTATTTTGGGAGATGAATTCCATGAGCAGCGGGATCAGACACCCCCCTGAGCTGAGCCTCCACCACCCAGGGGGGCTCAGCCCCCTTTGTCCCGCTCCGGGGAGGAAAAGGCTGGGCTGGAGCAGGGCTGTGACACTCGATCCCACCACCTGAGAAAGGGCCTCTGGCTCCTTGCAGGCCCATAAAATTTTAGGAGAGCGTTTCCAGCCTCGCTGCACGTCCCATAAAACAGCCTCCCATTCCGGCAGCCAGAAATCCTGGCCCCCACCCACTCGCCTGTGACCTTTCAAAAGGCTCAAATCCCAGCTCCAAAGTGCAAAACAATAACAACAAAGTTATTCCAGGCTTTGCTGTTGGTTTCTTTTGCTCTAAAAAGCCCCAGACCAGCCCCGTCCAACCTGGCCTTGGACACTTCCAGGGATGACGGTGTTTCCACTTGTTTTTCCTGATAAATCAAAATCCAGCAACTCCATCCTCACAGACAGTTTTTTTGCCCACAAAAAAAAAGAAAAAAAAAAAAAAAAGAAAAAAAAAAAAAGGAGCTTTTGGGGTTCTCTGGTGTCCCTCACATTTCACACTCTCACTTTTCCCCATCGCTCTTGTTTTCCAACCCCACTCCCAGTTTTTCCAGCAGACCCTTGGGATTTGTTCCTGATATCCACAGACTCCTTGAAGCTCACAGAGTCATGAGGTGAGGGACAAAAGTGAATTTGTTTTTTTTTTTTCCCCTAAATCCTCCTCGCTGAAGGGTTGAAAGGAGGAGATGCCAAAATTTTCAGTGCTGATACTTCAAAGCAGAGGACCCAAAAGACATTATATTCTAAGTGTGCCATAAATTTCCCGTCGATTCATGTTTCCGGGCATTGATTCATTATTTTCCAGAGCCCAGCCTCAAGAATGGATGAAGCCACGGTGTGGCCGAAGGATTTTTGGCAAGGCAAAGCACTTGGAAAGACAGAGGCCTCGATGGGACATCAGAGAGAGCTTCCACCTGCCACACACTGTTTATTTGAGTGCCTTACATGGGAGCCAAGCTGCTTTGAAAGCCCGGCTCCTCATGACTCATCCCGCAGGAATTAAACAATTTCCATGGGCAGCAGCTCCAGAGGCTGCTCCTCCAGCAGCAGCTCCGGCTCACAGGACGGGGCTGCCTTGTCCTGGAGAGGATGAGGGTGGTGGAGAGACGGACTGCTCTCAAAACTGCCTCAGATCTTCCCCAAAACTGCCTCAGATCTTCCCCAAAACTGCCTCAGATTTTCCCCAAAACTGCCTCAGATTTTCCCCAAAACTCCCTCAGATTTTCCCCAAAATTGCCTCAGATTTTCCCCAAAACTTCTTCAGATTGTCCCCAAAACTTCTTCAGATTTTCCCCAAAACTTCCTCAGATTGTCCCCAAAACTTCTTCAGATTTTCCCCAAAACTTCCTCAGATTGTCCCCAAAACTTCTTCAGATTTTACCCAAAAACTTCCTCACACTGTCCCCAAAATTCCTTCAGATTTTCCCCGAAACTTCTTCAGACCATCCCAAAATTGCGTCAGACCTCCCCCAAAACTTACCACAAGCTCCCAAAATACTTTCTGGGGGATTGGACCTCCCCGAAAAGCATCGGTGTGTCCAACGCTCCTGGCCAGGGCAGGTGCAGCCCTGGGAGGACTGGGGGTGCCCCCGGATCAAACTGGTCTCAAAATGCCAAAAGTGGCCCCAAAACGGAGCACTGAAAGGAAACAGAAGCCCCAAACAGATCCAGGCGGACCTGCTGGATTTTCCTGCTCTTTTGACAGCAAGTGGGTGCACAAAGGAGGGGAAATGTCCCTGTCCCCATCCCAGCTCTGCTCTCAGCTCATCCCTGCTCCTCCTCCCCCTCCAGCTCTTCCCACTCCCCTAAGCAGAGCCAGAGCGGCGTGTGGGACACATGGTTCTGCTTTGCCTCGGTGAAACCCAGCCCAGCAGCTCCAGAGCTCTCCCCCAGCGCCCCCCAGACCCCCCCAAAGGGCGCCGACCACAAACCAGGCACAGCCCCGGCCCCGGGATGCAGCCCCGCTCCTCCGGGGAAGGTCTGGGGGAAGCGAGAGCCCAGCGAGGGAACGGGGCTGGGCACGGAGCCACGGGAGGGGAGAGGGAGGTGGGGTGGGGAGGGAGGTGGGGTGGGGAGAGGGGGGTGGGATGGGGAGAGGGAGGTGGGATGGGGGAGAGGGAGATGGGATTGGGGAGAGGTGAGATGGTGGAGAAGGAAATGGGATGAGGGAGAGGGAAGTGGGATGGGGGATGAGGAGGTGGAATGGTGGAGAAGGAGGTGGGAGAGTGGAGAGGAAAACAGGAGTGTGGAGAGGGAGGTGGGATGGAGGAGAAGGAGGTGGGATGGAGGAGAGGGAGGTGGGATGGTGGAGAAGGAGGTGGGATGGAGGAGAGGGAGGTGGGATGGAGGAGAAGGAGGTGGGATGGAGGAGAGGGAGGTGGGATGGAGGAGAGGGAGGTGGGATGGAGGAGAGGGAGGTGGGATGGAGGAGAGGGAGGTGGGATGGTGGAGAAGGAGGTGGGATGGAGGAGAGGGAGGTGGGATGGAGGAGAGGGAGGTGGGATGGTGGAGAAGGAGGTGGGATGGAGGAGAGGGAGGTGGGATGGAGGAGAGGGAGGTGGGATGGTGTGGGGCAGGAGGAGCTCCAGCATCCCCAGAGCCCCAGGCTGAGCACGCCGAGCGCCCTCGTTCCCACGCTGCCATGACATTTACGTTCGGGCTGAATTACGGCGGGTTTGGTTTACGTCTCTCCAAACAGCTGGAGAGAGAGCAACAAACACACCCTCAACAGGGTGGAAATAATAAGGAGAAGCCTCCCCCACCGAGCTGGTGGGATGGGGATGGATGGGCCAGGGCGCCCCGCGGAGCCGGGAGCGGTGCCGGGGGTGGCGGCCACGCCAAGTCGTGGTTGGGGAAGGAGGCCTGGGGAGCTTCCATCCAACAGAGCAGCTCTTGCTGGGGCCACATCCAAATTCCCACCATTCCACAGAATCACGGGATCCCAGATTGGTTTGCATTGTAGGCACATCCAGCAGCACCCCTGCCACGGGCAGGGACACCTTGCACACCTTCCACACCTTCCACATCTTCCAGACCTTCCACACTTTCCACACTTTCCACTACCCCAGACTGTTCCAAGTCCCACCCAACTCAGTTTGAAATTTCCCCTCGTTCTGGATTTGGCAGGGCCAAACCAGCTCAAAGGAGGAGGCAGCAGGACAAGGCAGGGATCTGGGGACACTGACCCATCCACATCCACACCCCTGACCCCAGAGGGGCATCAGCTTTGGGAACGAGCAGGCACAGGACCCCCAGAGCCCCCCAGCATGGCCAGACCCCGCACTGGGGAGGAGATGCCCTGTCCCAAAACCCCAAATTCCCGAATCTCACGGTGCCGACAGGAACAGAACAAATCCCGCCGGACACGAGTCCAAGAGCTCTTCCGGGAGGGAAAGGAACACAGGGGAGGCAAATCCCAATTTGTGCCAGGGCAAAGGGGCACCTTGAGCCATCCCTGCGCGGCGGGGACAGCATCCTGTGCCCGAGCCGAGCCGCTTTGCTCGAGGAGAGCTGAAATCCCCCGGGATGGAAATCCCAGCAGCAGCGCAGCTCCGATGGCCCCAAAACAGAGACGCCCCTGTCTCTCCCCACCCCCAGGAGCTCCAGCCAGACCCGTTTCGGGGCTGGGTTTGCGCACGGGAGCCTCGGGGCAGACACCGGGCCGCTGCTGACCCGTCTCACCGCGTCCGGGGGCGTCCCCGCTGCCTCCATCCGCCGCGGCGCTGGGATGCGGGGGAGCTGCCGGCCCGCAGGGATAAATCCATGCCCTGGGAAGCTGCGGCGGAGCCTTTGATTCCTTCCCCGGAGGTCTCGCGTGGGCTTTCATGTCATTAATTAGCGGGATCCGCAGCGGGAGGAATCCCGCGGGACGCGGAGCCGAGCGCGGGGATTTCCACCGCCGCTGGGACCGGCCCGGGACCAGTTCAGTCCCGGTTCATCCCCTCTGGGCTCAGCTCAGCCCTGCAAGGGCAGGTAATGATGCTGCTTGCCCTCCAGCCTCGGCTTCCCTCGGTTCCCCCCCCGTGCCGGCGCTCGCCGGGGCCGGGAATGCAGCTGCAATATAAATCAGCAGGGATAGGAGCGCGGAGTGATGCGGCACAGCTCCCTGCAGCGTCACCCAGCCCGGCTCGGGGACACCTGGGGGCGTCTGCGCGGGGCCCGGGGGGACACCTGGCCGAGATGTGCCCCCCGACACCCCCCAGCCGTGACAAACCTCATTAAACCCGGCACCTTTCGGGGATATTTATTCCCTTCCCAGCCAAAAAGCAGCCAAAGCATTTTAGAAGTCGTTGTGGGGTGGGCATGGGCGGTGTGCTCTGAGCTTGTGCTCCCGGTTCGTGCTCCCAGTTCGTGCTCCCAGTTGGTGCTCCCGGCCCGGTGTCCCCAGCGAGCCCTCAAGGTGTGACAGCCCTGCCAAGGTCACCGCGGCTGCAGCAACCCCAAACCCTCCCTAAGCCGATTCCGTCAGGTCTAAGCAGCAGCAAGAGCCGCCCTTCACGGGAAGAGGTGAGTAATTAGCGATTAATTAGTGATAAAATTCCTCAGGCTATTGCCCGAGGGCTGCAGCGGAGCGGAGCGTGGCTCGAGGTGGGGAACACCTCAGCCGAGCGGGGATGTCTGCAGGAAAACTCCCCGCAGGGCAGATCCCGTCCGCTGAAGGGCAGAGAAAATCAAATTATACCGCTTGAAATCCCACCAAAACCAGAACGTGGCCACGGAGGAAATCAGGGATAACACCAGCCAAGGACCCCCCACCCACTGCTGGGCGCCTTTGGGTGCTGCTGCGCCAATCTCCCGCACGCCCGATGCTGCTTTTCCAGCCCAAATTTTCCCTCTCGTGCCAAAACCTGGGCTCTGAATGTCAATTATTTTTGGATCCGAAGCGACGCCCCCCCGCCTCCCCGGAATTAATAAACCTCCCGATGCCAAAAAGGGGCGGTTTGTCAGAGGAAACTAATTACTGTGGCTTGTTTGAACAATCCCAGTGCCTCGGGAAAGAGGGTTAAAAGCTTAAATTTTGGCAGCGAGACGGAGCCCAGGCCCCAGATGTGCTTTGCTCTGGGCCCGTTTCGACACCGCTGGTATCTGAGAGCTGCCACGGCTGCGCTGGGGGCAAAATCTCCTTTTTTCCCAAGAAAGGAAAAGCCCTCGGTGGGATCAAGGAGGGGGAAATAGGCCAGAGGCACAGCTTGGCCACTTTCCCCTTCCCTGTTTTGTAGGATTTCCTCCGTTGTGGATTCCCCAAATCCCTTGGGGGGGGGGGGGGGGGGGGGGGGGGGGGTGTCACGGTGCCGCAGGGTGCCTCAGTTTCCCTCTTGGAAAAACACCTTGAAGGACTCCAGGTATGAATTCCTGATTTCCCCGGGGTTCCACCTCTGCCTTTTCCACATGTCTCAGGTGTGCTGGCCCGACCCCTTCAGCTCCCACCCGAACCGTTCCCGTTCTCATCCCCGGGGAAGCAGATCGTTCCTGCAGGGTGGAAAGGGAGGAGCGCTGGGCTGGGGGAGCCGCATCCCCGCGGGGTGAGCATCCACCCGCATCCCCCCGCATCCCCCCGCATCCACCCGCATCCCCCCGCATCCTCCCGCATCCCCCCGCATCCCCCCGCATCCTCCGCAGCCGAGCCGGGCGTTCCCCGCTGCTCCCTCCCTTCTCCCGCACGCATCCCGGGCTCCCGGCCGCACGGGGGGAGCCGGCTCGTCCCGGGGATTAGGGCGCTTTGCCGAGGGCACCGAGAGCCGAGCGGGGTTTGCAAATCCAATTTGCGCTAAAGCCTCGCAGCGGGTTTTGGCCGGAGCAGGGGCTGGGATCCCGTCAGGATTTACTGTCCGACTCCAGCGGCGCTGCCAACACATTGAAGCACTTAGCGCTGCTGCAGAGCGAGCAGGGGAGGAATTCCAGCCCGGACGGCGAGCTGGGAACGGGGATTCCAGCCGGGGGGATTGCGGAGCTGCGAGATGCTCGGGGGAGGAGATGGGGCTGGAGGCGATGGGAAGAGCTGGAGGGTCCCCAGGGGGCAGCAGGGGGGGTCAGCTGGATCTCTGCATGCGGAGATGGAGACGGCAGGGAGACGGACACGGGCCTGAGCTCTCCTGTCACCGCAGGGAAAACCTGCTGGGAGCCCTCAGGGACGGGGTTTTCCACCGGGAAGAGCCACAAGGTTTCCTAAAAAGCAAAGTTTTCCCTCTGCTCCCACCCTGGATGTCAGTGTGAGGCGAGAGCTGTGGCCTCTCCGCCCTTCCCACCCCGCTGGCCTCTGCCGTGGCTCCAGCTCAGACCCGGCTGAGCTGCGGGTGAAAGGTTGGGATGGTTCCTCCTGCTGCCATGAAAGCACGGATCACAGCTGGAACACAGCCCCCCAGACACTGCCCACACTCCTGCCGAGGGGCAGGGACAATCTGCACCTCTGCCAGACCGGAGGCTGCTCAGAGCAACACGAAATTCAGGAAAGAGCTGCTGGAAGGTAACGGCACGGCCAAAGAACTCCAGCAAAACAGGGATCGGGGCATTTCTCTGTCACTGCCCGTGGGAACGGCGTTGGCAGCTGCTCCTGCTGCAGCTCCCGGGCTGGTGGTCAGGGACAGAATACATCGACCATCCTCAGATTCGCTGCCCAGAGCAGCTGGGGCTGCCCCATCCCTGGAAGTGTCCGAGGCCAGGGCTCGGAACCACCTGGGAGAGGGGGAGGTGGCCCTGCCCCAGCTCCTTTCCAGCCCAAACCATTCCATGATTCCATCACCTGCTCCTGGAGATGGGTGGGGGCCAGACCCCCCCCTCTCCTCCCCATCCCTCCTCTGGCAGGGAGATCCCACCACGAGCCCTGCTGTGCCAGGACACAGCTCTGCCCATGCCTGGAGGGGTCACACCACCCAAATCCTGCCTGGATCCCCCCAGCCTCTCCTTTTTCCTCCCTAAACTTCTCCTGGACCCCAAACTGGCGGGGTTTTGCCCCATTTCAGGGTGATGCTCCCGGTGCCCAGCCCGGCTCAGCGGGGCTTTGCTCTTCCCTCATCCTCCCCCAGCACTGGCACCGTCCCTCCCAGACTGCTCTGAGGAGCTGCTAAGCCTCAAAAATGTGCTTTTAATAAGCCAACAGCACTTCATGAAGACAGCAGCTGCCCTGTTAAATCAGAGGCCAGCCTTCCCTCCGGGGAGGACGGGATGGGTGTTCCCAGCTGGGACCCTCAGCGGCGGAGGTGCTGTGGTTGACACCCGAGGTTTGGGCTGGCCTTGGGGCCACCCTGTGCTGCACGAGGACACAGCTTTGGGAAGGCAGCAGGGAGGGAAAAACCCAGGGAAAAGCAAGAAGCCACCCCAGCACCTTGCTGGGAGCATTCCCTGCCTGTTCCTCCACAACCCCTGGGATGGACCCTGCAAGGATTTGGGATTTTGGTTTGCAGACCCTGCTCTGCTCCAGGGCAGCAGGACTGGGGGGGTCTACCCTGCGTCACCGTGCCACCAGCAAATCCCACAGCCCTGGTGGGAGCGACAACAGCAGCAACAAATACACCCCGGGCTCCCAGGCAGCTCCTGCAGCCAAAATCAACATTTTTAAAAGCAAAAAGACCCCACAAGCCACGGGCTTGGCCAGTTCTGCATCGCTGCCATTGCCAGCAAGACCCAGACGGGGCAACCATGGAGCAAAGTTGGTTTTCTCACTGGGAAGGACCAGGGCTGGCTTTACAACCACCTCTAAACCAGGCCAGGATTTAATTAAGGGACTCCCTAAAGCCTGGAGCCACAAAACCAGGACCCTGCTCCTGAATTAGCTCCATCCTCAGAGCCCGGGAGAGCTCCAGGATGGGATTCACCACCCTGCCCAAGCACCGCTGGTCCCCGTGCTGCAAAAAAAAGCTGCTGAAACGGAGAAAAATGCAAGTCCTGCTTTGGGTGATTGCGGCTTGGGAGCGATGCTGCAGGAGGAAGTTCCCCTCCTGGGATATCTCCTGCTGCGGGGCCGCCGACCCCTCGGAGCTGCCCTGCCTCCCTCGCCTGGAGCCGGCTCAGAGGGAGCCTCTGCTGCGGGAAAACAAATTAAACGCGGTTCCATCCAAACGCAAACAGCCCAGAAAGCTGCACCGGGGCGAGGGGCATCGCCTGCCAGGGCAGGAGGAAACGCTTCATGGAGAACACGGCGGTGGCAAAGGGATTGTTTCAATTTAGCTCCGGGATGCTGGGCTGCAGAGTGAGCCAGATCTGGGGTTTGTGAGGGAGAAGAGATGGGAATGGAGCTGCTGGTGGTGTTTCCCTTCCCACGGCTTCGCTCCGTGCACCAGAGCAAGGCTGCACCACGCCTGGCACAGCCGGGGAGCTGCCCTTCCTCTTCTCCACATTTCACAGGGAAATGCTACTCCAGACCAGCCAAATCCCGGAAAAATCTGAGTTGGGTGGGATTGCTCCAGTCCAAGCCGTTAATGGTGGTGCTGGAGTAGGTGGCTCACCTTGACCAGGAGACTGGGCCATCCCGTGGCTGCTGGGATGCCAGGTGATCCCAGTGACACAAACCCACACCAGCAAAAAAACCAAAAAAAACCCAAAAAACCCCAAACAAACAAACAAAAAAACCCACAGCAGTAAAACAACCCACACCAGCAAAAAAAAAACCCATACCAGTGAAACAAACCCACACCAGTAAAACCCCACACCAGTGACACAAACCCACACCAGTGACACGAACCCACACCAGTGACACGAACCCACACCAGTGACATGAACCCACACCAGTGACACGAACCCACACCAGTGAAGCCCTCACCAGCCCTGCACTACCTCACCTGCTGCTGGGAACCCTCCCACGGCCTCCTCCCCTCCCCTCAGCATCTCCCTCGCCCTGCTGGGTGCCCTGAGCCGCTCCACGGGCAGCGGTGACATCGAGAGGCAGCTGCCAGCTCTTTGTGTCCCCCAAAGCCACCCCCGTGAGGGCATGGCCTGGCTCAGCACGACAGGGTGGGGAGAAGACGGGGCTCCCAATGCCACCCTCCCCCCGCGCTGCACTGGGGACAGCCAAGGTGACACCTGCTCTGGCCACACCTTCGGCTGGGCTGTGTTTAGGGCTCGTGAGAGGTGCCCTGGCCTCAAAAAGGAGACATTGCAAATCTTACATCCATCCCTGCAGACCCCCCAAAGGTGCAAATCCACCCCGAAGCCCACCCTGGAGCCCCCACACCCAGCACAGCCCAGGGGGGCTCCAGCAGGGAGGTGGCCGAGCACGATGTGACTCCTGGCAGCGCCGTGGGAGGGCACCCAGTGCCACCGGACCCGGCCCAGCACTGCCCGCCCTTGGCACGGTCACCGGGGGCGCCCACCCGCTGTCCCTGCGTGTCCCCCGGAGCAGAGCGGAGCCGCTCCTTGTATTTCCAGCCCAAGCACGCGGCCTGGAAGGTGCCGGGCTCTGCCCTGGCAGAGGCTCTGCCCCGGTGCCCATCCGGTGCCCACCCTGCTGGGGGCTCGCCCGCGGGCAGAGCGGGAGGGCACCCGGCGTTCGCGGGATGCGCCACGGCAGCCGCACCGGCCTGAGCCGCCCCTCCGACACCAAACGCTGCTAAAAAACCCTCGGTTGTGGGAGCAGGAGCGTCCGATCCTTCCCCCAGCCCTGGAGTTGCTGGGGATGGAGGCGCAGGACGAGCGCGGAGCCCGAGGGTGGCACCGAGGGCGCTCACAGCGCGGCACTGCCACAGCACGGAGCGGAGCCCAGCGCAGCATCTGCCGCCGCCGCGGCGGATTTGGGTCGGAACCAAAGGGTAAAAGGCAAATTCAAGAGCTCACACGCCCTAAAATTCGGCACAGAGACGCCGCTTCCCTTCCCTGCTCGGCTCCTCCGCCCTGCGCCAGGCTTCTGCCGCTGCAGCCGGGAGCGCCCAGGAGCACGAGAGGATGGATTTGGGATCCACTGGGATCCTGCCTTCAGAGCCGGGATCCCAGCACGCATCCAGGACTCCCACGGCGCCTCCAACAGGCACCGGCCCCTTCTCCCGCCGGGATAAACCGTGCCCTTCACCCAGCGCCGGGTTGCGGATCGGCTCCCGGAGCGGGGATGGGATTTAAATCAGCGCTGGCTACAAGCTACCATATATGTGCAATAAAGACACCCGAGGTCTGCCTTGTTTTGTTAAAGCCTCCGGAGAGACCGCGGCGAGAGGGGGAAATTCCCTCCCTGGAGGATGGGGGGAAATCCACCCCCAGCCCCCGCCGGGCTCCGGACGGGGTCAGCGCTGCGGAGCGGCCGGGGCCGGGAGAAGGTGACGGGGCTGGCGGTGCCGGCTGGAGATCCTTCCGTTCCTTAAACTAATATTTAGACAGGACCCATCTCCTCCCTCCCGCGCTCCCGGAGCCGTCCCGCGCCGTGTTTGTGTTCCTGCGTGGCGGGACGGGCTCCAAGTACGAAGCCGAGTCCTGCGGCGGCCGCGCAGGCCGCCCCGGCCCCGGCACGGCGCTGGGTCCCCCCGCTCCCCCATCCCCGGGGTACCCCGAAAGCTCCGGTTCTGCCCCGTTCGGCGGTGGCAGAACCGGGAATAAACAGCGGGGAATGAACAGCGGTTAAAACCGGGGCAAAGAGGTTTCACCGGGACCCCCGGAGCCGCCCCCGGTGCCGGGCGGGAGCGTCCCGGGCCGGGCAGGTGCCCGGGGCCGGCGCTGCCGAGCCGGGGCCGCCCGCGGCGCTTACCTGGACGCCGGTGCCGGTGCGCAGCGCTCAGCGGCGGCTCCGTGCCGGGCCCGGGGCACGCGTGGGGCCGAGGGTCGCCATGGGCGAGCGGCGCGGGGCTGCCGCGGGTCTGGCTCGGGTCTGGCTCGGCTGGAGCGCGGCGGGGGGGCTCGGCCACCGCCTCCTCCCGCGCCGGGGGGCGGGTTTGGAGCCGGCCGGTTCCCCCGCCCCGCCCGCTCCCGAGCCGGGCTGCGCTCCGGTGCCGCCGCCGGTGCCCCGGTGCGTGCCGGTGCCGCTGCCGCTGCCGCCCGCGCCCCGCAGCCGGACGAGTCCGCGGCTCCCCCGGAGGAGGCACCGGCTGCTTCTCGCAGCGGAGCCGACGGGGCCGCCCGGCCCCGCCCCGGTCCCTCCCGGTGCCGCCCCGGTCCCTCCCGGTGCCAGTCCCGCCCCGCCCGGGCTCAGCCGGACGCGCCGACGCTGCCCCGGTGCTACCGGCCCCGAGCCCCGGTTCTGCCCCGTTCCCCCGGTTTGCCACCCTCGCAACCCTCAGCGCTGCCCCCGGAGCCGGTGCCCGCCGCGGGCAAGGACCAGCCGGGGCCCGGGGGCCAAATCTCCGCTCGCAGCGGTACCGAGCGGCCCCGGCCACGGGCGCATCCCTCCCGCGTTAACTGCGGGCATTTTGGAGCCGGTCTGGGCAGGGCACGGCGGGGCCGTCAGCAGGTTTCCGGCACAGCCACCTCCGGGTTTCCAGCGGGGCTCTCCCCAGCCGGGCTGCACGGAGGGAGGGCGCCGGGAGCGCGGCAGGGTCGCCCTTGGCACGGCACAGGCTGGAGGGCGATGCCAGCCGGGACAAGGCCGGTGATGCCTGGGAGATGAGCAGTGATTTTGTGCTTTCTGTGCGAGCACCAAACGGCTTGGTTGGATTCGTGAAGTCATTGAGATGCCCAAGCTGGAGAAGCCCTCTCAGATCATCAGGTTCAGCCTTTCCTCCAGCCCTGGCCCCAAGGGGCTCTTCTGCACCTCCCTCACATCCCTCCGTGGTGACTCCACCGTGGACAACCCTTCCAGCGAAGAAATGGCCTTTGAGGGCCCTTCCAGCCCAACCTTCCAAGTAAAACCGTTCCAGGATTCCACGAGAAGTGCTGAGGAGAGGCAGGAGACCAGGAGGTTCATCGAGCTGCTGCTCCTGCAGCATCTCCCGTGGCCTTGGCTCCTCTCCTCGCCCTCCCTCCTGGAAATCAGGAATGTGCTTGGCAATGTGAGCGCTGGAGATGCTGAAGAGACCCCAAAAAAGGCGAAGCCAGCTTTGAGAGGGGTGCAGGTGCCCCTTGGAACGAAGGGCCAGACCTGCTCGGGCACATTTCCAGAGGCTGCTCCTGGCACGGGGATGCTCAGGGAGCCAATGGCTGTAGGAAACAAAGGGATCAGAGTTTAGAGAGGAGAGACTTAACGCTCCCTAAATGCCTGGCTCCTTCCTTCTCCCATCTCCCCGGTGTTTGTTTTTGCAAGTATTAATATGCTGGGACTGTTTCCTTTAGCACACGTCGGGGCCGGAGGGGTTCACCGAGGGCTCTGGGATCCGGGTGACCTTGGCCCATCAGGACACCTTCCCAGGAGCGATCCAAGGAGCCTGACCCACGGCTGCTCCAGCTCCCCACAGCCCTGGCAGGAGCCAAAGAGCCCCGGCCGGAGCTGCAGGGTGCTGCTCGCTGGGCGCTGTGGCTCTGCTCTCCGCCACGAGCAGCGGCCACCTGGACGTGTCCAGCTGCTCCGGGACAGCGCTGCAGGACCCCCCCCGTGCTCCACAACCCTCGGGAGGCAGCAGTTGTCCTGCCAAAAACCCCCGGTAGCTGCTAAACAAACAACTTAATGCAAAGCAGCCTCGGCGGAGAAGGAGCGAACGTGCCCAAGGAAGCGCCGAAGCCATTACGGAGCCGCAGCAAAGGCAGCACAGCCTGGTACAATTTGCAACTTTTGTTTTAATTAACGTTTCGCTAATGACGTGTGTAACACGGCTGGTGATAGGCAGCTTCCATCCATCCCCTGGCGTTTGTTCAGAGCCCAGAATGCCGGCCTGCCCGCAGGTCACGGTGGGATCGTTGGGATCGCCCTGGCTCGATGATCCCCGTGGGATCCGGGGAATACTCCGTGATCCTCACCCTGCTGGCTCTAACTGGGTTGGAACCAGCACCGAAATCACAAAATCCAGAGTGTAACCGGGAGCCTCTGGCTGGTGGAGGAGGTTTGGGAGCCGCTCCTGTTTGGCTTGGCTGCCTCTCCTTGACCAGTCAAGCCACCCTTGATCCACCGGGATTTAGAGCGTCTCCAAGCTGGATGCTTGCAGGCTGATCCTGGAGATTCCCCTCTGCTCTCCCCACGTTTGCTGCTCTCAGCCCGGGCACCAGGCACTGTGCGGTGACACCTCGGGCACGTTCCTCGTGCAGCATCCTGGAGAAGCCCCGAGGAGCCCTGGAGTCCCGTGGGGCTGGCACGGGGAGGGACGTGCTGCAGGCTGGTGGGACCCAGCTCGAGGGGGATCGGACACGGGATCCAGAGGGGATGTTGGGAACCACTAAAATGGATCCAGAGGGGATGTTGGGAACCACTGGAATGGAGTGAGAAATTGGAACCAGGAGGAAAAGCCGTGGCACAGAACGTCACACACGAAACCCACGAGGAACAAGTGTCCGTAAACACCGAGGGGGAAAATCTGAGCAATTAAGTCATTTGAAATGTCAAATAGCCCATGGACCCCACATTTGGACATGACAGATGAACAAAAACACAGACATTAAAAATTCCTGAAAACTAACAAAGGAACTGTGATTAATTTCCCTCTGTTCCAGGGCAATCGCATTATATACACACAAAGGAGTCATAAAAATTCCAGGATGACGGAACAAAAATCCTTCCAGAGCTCCACAGATAAAACACAACCATACTGGAGGAGCTGGAATGGTCCGGGGAAGGAGCACGCCTGGGGCGGCTCCCACAGATCCCTTTGGATGAAAGACCTTTCCCAAAGGATGCAGCTACGAGGTGGCACCTGCTGAAAGTGCTGCGGGACACGGATGTCGTGTCCCAGCTGGGCACGGCACAAATCCTCCTCGGTGACAGCAGCGGGGCCCTTGAGGTCCCTGCAAGGAGCCACGCGTGGCATGAGCTGGGCTTTGTGAAATCCCAAGGAATTTGGGATGCAGATGCACCAGCGGGGGCACAAACAAGGATGGTGCAAGAACGGGCAGGAAGGAGGCCGGGGAAGGAACGGGGTCAGCGTCCTCCCGTGCCACGGCCAATTCCAAACTCCTGGCGAGTCCCGAGTGCCGGAACCGAGCGTTTAGGAAGGGGAGAAAATGAAGGGATAAAGTCAAATCCTCGCAGTCCAAGAGGCAGGCGGCTTCCTTCAGCTCAGAGGGAGATATTCCAAACCAAAACCACAAAGAAAATATCATTAGAAGAGGCCGCAGTGCTGCTCGGTGACTTGTTCATTGGCTTTTTGTGGGATGTTTTTCATCAAATCCGGCTGTGGAGTCTGCAAAATTAATTAAGGAGGGGGCTGAGCGGTGCCAGGGGCTGAGGGGGGTTTAGGGCTGCCCGTGCATGAGGAGAAAAATCCCCGGAGAGCAGCAAAGCCCAAGCCCAGATCCACAGGGAGGGTCCCCTGGGACAGGCAGCAGGCAGGGATCGGGGTCCCAGCATCCCAACATCCCAGCATGGCCAGGAACGCTGCATCCCGAGCGATCCCATCCCCGCTGGGAGCGCAGCCCGGCCCGAGGCTGCTCAGAATCCACGGCCCTCTGCTCCAGGCTGCTCAGAATCCACGGCCCTCTGCTCCGGGCTGCTCAGAATCCACTGCCCTCTGCTCCAGACTGCTCAGAATCCACTGCCCTCTGCTCCAGGCTGCTCAGAATCCACTGCCCTCTGCTCCGGGCTGCTCAGAATCCACTGCCCTCTGCTCCAGGCTGCTCAGAATCCACTGCCCTCTGCTCCGGGCTGCTCAGAATCCACTGCCCTCTGCTCCGGGGGGTCTCAGAATCCACTGCCCTCTGCTCCGGGGGGTCTCAGAATCCACTGCCCTCTGCCCCGGGCTGCTCAGAATCCACCTCTGCTCCGGGCTGCTCAGAATCCACTGCCCTCTGCTCCGGGGGGTCTCAGAATCCACTGCCCTCTGCTCCGGGCTGCTCAGAATCCACTGCCCTCTGCCCCGGGCTGCTCAGAATCCACTGCCCTCTGCTCGGCAGCAGTGACCAGCCCGTGGGGACTCATTCCCACATCCTCGTGGGCCGTGAAAGTCCAGCACGCTCGGGACGCACGGAGCCCCGGCTGGGAAAAGCTGGAGAATAAAAAAACATAAAATAAAATGTGAGGATTGTGGCAAAACGGTGTGATATACCGAAAAAGCAAAGAGAGGCATGAGACAGGTCACTGCCGTGTGTCCCCAGGCACTGCCTTGTGTCCCCAGGGTGCTACCATATGTCCCCATGGCATTGCCGTGTGTCCCTAGGGCACTGCCATGTGTCCCCATGGCATTGCTGTGTGTCCCTAGGGCACTGCCGTGTGTCCCCAGGGCACTGCTGTGTGTCCCCATGGCATTGCCGTGTGTCCCCAGGCACTGCCCCGTGTCCCCGCGCTGTCCCGTGTCCCCGCCTGGCCCTGGCAGGTGGCAGCAGCCCTGCCTCACTCTTTGCCCATCCCAAACCCCGGTTTCCCAGCCGGGAGAGGTGTGCCGGGCCAGAGCCATGGCAACTCTTACACAGAGCGTCAACAAAGATCAGCTCCATGATGACTTTCTCCTTTCTCCTTGAAATCCCCGGGGGATGGGGAGGCTCCGGGCCAGCTCTGCCGGCCATAAAAAGAGCTTTAACATTTCTTCAGTGGATGCTGAAGAGGAGCCGAGGGGAGACCCTGCTGCCTCTCAGCCACATCCCAGCCTGCGGGAGCAAGAGCAGGGCTCGGGTATCCGGGACAACACCAACCCATGGATGTCCCATTCCCTGTCCCCGAGCTGCCTCAGCTGAAACCAGCTTGGAATCCAGCCTGGAGAGGTGGCAGAGGGACACCTTGGATTAATCCTATTTTTTTGTTTGGCGTACATCTTGAAAAAATAATTTTATTTTCAACCCAAATCCAGTGGTATCCAAAAAACTTCTTTCTTTTTTTTTTATTTTTTTTTTCCTTTGATAATGGAAAAATCCAGCTCGGAGGCAGCTTTCAGAGCTGGATGGGAAATTCTCCTGTGGGGAACAGTCCTCCACCTTCCTCCCAGCAAAGACAACCCTCCCGCCTTGCCACTCAGCAGGGACTCAATTACACATATGAGGCTGACCCAGCTAAAAGAAGAGTTTGACACAAAATTGGGAACCTGCCAAAAAAAAAAAATCCCTAATTGAAAGTGGTTCCCGCAGTGGGGTCTGTGCACGGCGACCCCTCCTCTGTCACTGTGACTTACGAGCACTCTCCACCCCATTTTTATCATTCCCTTTTCCTCCAGCCCCGGGCTCGCTCTGGGATGCAGGAGAGGGGCGGCTCTGCCTTTTTCCAGATCCGTCTCCTTCCTTGGAGCCGCGCTCTGGATTATGAACAGATTAAAAGTTCAAGCTCTAATAAACTGAGTCCCCAAAAGCAAAGTTCAGGCAGGGGAACAGATGGGATTTCCAGGATCGTGGTGTCCTGCACCTTCTCCGTGTCCCCGTCCTGATGGGATGCTTGGGAGGGATGGGGACACGGAGATTTTGGGGGCACAAAAGCCACGGGGGGCTGCGAGAGGTGAGGCAAGCACAGAAGTGCTGTCACAACTCATTTCTCCCACTGTCACCCCAGCCCGGCCACGGGGCAGCCCCCAAAATGAAATTCGGGGGATTTTGCCCGGGGCTGTTCCCTGGAGCTGTCGCAGCCACTGTACCCTGTCCCCACCTGAGCTCAGCCATGGAGCAGCCCCCAAAATGAAATTCGGGGGATTGAGCTCAGGGCTGTTCCCTGGAGCTGTCACAGCCACCTTGCAGCATCCTGTCCCCACCTGAGCTCGGCCACGGGGCAGCCCCCAAAATGAAATTCGGGGCATTTTGCCGGGGGCTGTTCCCCAGAGCTGTCGCAGCCACCGTGGGGTATCTCCACAGCTCCTTTCGCACCTCCCCGGGCGCCAGGGTCACGCACCAGATGTTCCCCATCAGCAGCAGACCCAAGGCCGTTTGACGCCGGATTCCAGCAGCCGAATTTCCTTCATTTCCTCCCAGGCCAGCGATGCTTGCTCCTGGAGCAGCGTCGGGCTGGGGAAGGGATGAACGCTGGTGCTCCAGGAGTGGGATCCACGGGATCCAGAGCACAGCCTGCCTTCCCGAGGTCTTTTCCAAAATAACTGCTGGCTCTGGGAAGAGCCCTGACCCCCAGACCCCCCAAACTCCCAACACTGCCCATCCTGGCAGAGCAGGGATGCTCAGAGGGTCATCTCAGCTCTCTGGATTCCACAAGGAATGTCCCAGCTGCTCGTGGGCTCCTTTGGGAACGGAACAATCCTTGTTCAGCCTCCCCCAGGCACAGGGACCCCCAGGATCTGCTTCTCCAGCTTCATCCCTGTGCTGCAAGAGGGACCGGATGCATCTGTGACCCACAGGCACATCCAGGGGAGGAGAATTTGGGGTAATATCCTCGGGAATTGGTGCCATGGGAGCGCTCACCTGCCCCTGGGGGCTCGGGAGGGCTCAGCCCAGGAGCTCTGCTCGCTCCTGCCTCTCCATCACATTCCAGGCAGGTAAAATCCTTCCAAAAGCTGGGCTCTGAGCGAGGCCATCCCACGTTATGGAGCCATCCTGTGGAGCTCCAGCTCCAGCTGAGGGTTTGCAGCTGGAGCTGCCAGCCCAGCCCGGCTTCCGACCGCTGCCAGTGCTGGGAGAGCTGCTGGGGCTTCACTTCAAAGCCTTTATAAAAGCCTCTGCCACGGAAATGGGGATGCCTGGAACTTCCAGATGCCTGGCAGGGCTGCAGATAAAACATTTGGATCGTTTGGCTGGCTGGGGGGGTGAGGGAAGTATGGAAATTATGGCAACATATGGAAGCATCAGCCCGGAGCAGAGCCTTGCACGGGGGCAGGTTCTGCACCAGAGGGATGGGAGAGAAGGACCTGGAGCATCAGGACAGAGGAATCAGGGACATCTTCCACTGTCTCAGGGTGCTCCAAGCCCCTCCAGCCTGGCCTTGGACGCTTCCAGGGATGGCACAGCTTCTCTGGGCACCCTGTGCCAGGGCCTCCCCACCCTGACCGTGCCAAGCTCCTTCCTCACATCCAATCCCAGAGGAGCCTCCTTCGGATGCTGCTGCCCTCGGAGGCACAGGAACGGGCTGCTCCCCGCCAACAGAAACACAAAACACAACGGAATCCCTTAAATCCCCCTCAGGAGCACAGCCAAAGCCACCTGCCCGCAGGGCAGGAGCAGCAGGAGCTGTTATCTCCGTCCTGAATGCGCCTCTGTTCCCGGCCTGCCTTCCCTGCCCTGGGCCGGCACAGCCAAGCATCCCCTGGATGGCACAGCCAAGCATCCCCTGGGCTGGCACCCAGAGCCCACCCCGATCCTGGCCCCCGGATTGTGGAGAGGGTCAGCAGGACACCGGGAATGGGGGTGCAGCACACTGGGAATGGGGTGCAGCACACTGGGAACACTGGGAATGGGGTGCAGCACACTGGGAATGGGGTGCAGCACACTGGGAACGCTGGGAATGGGGTGCAGCACACTGGGAACGCTGGCACAGCACACTGGGAACACTGGGAATGAGGTGCAGCACACTGGGAATGAGGTGCAGAACACTGTGAATGGGGTGCAGCACACTGGGAATGGGGTGCAGAACACTGTGAATGGGGTGCAGCACACTGGGAACGCTGGCACAGCACACTGGGAACACTGGGAATGAGGTGCAGCACACTGGGAATGATGTGCAGCACACTGGGAATGGGGTGCAGCACACTGGGAATGGGGTGCAGCACACTGGGAACGCTGGCACAGCACACTGGGAGCGCTGGTGCTGCAGCAGGGACAGGTGAGCATCCCAAGGGTCACCTTTGGAGGGGATTCACCCTCTGGACATGACGCATTTTAATCCTTTTAATTTGCATTAAAAAGGATCCACCCGGAATGGCAACTGAACCAGCAGGGAAAGTGGGGTTTTTCCATATTTATCCCTCAAAAAAAAAAAAAAAAAAAAAAAAAAAAAAAAGGATTTAAGATCCAGCCTTTTCTACCCCTGCTGGGCTGGCATCCACCTCCCTCTCCTGCCAGGCAGCCCTGCACACCAAGTCCCCAGCCAATAAATCCTCTTCCTCATTAAACATTGCGGGTCTCAATTAATTAAATGAGCACAACAACCACAGTCCCTTCAGCAATTAGAGAAGTGGCTGAGTAATTAGATGGAATGTTAATTCAATTTCTAGGAGGGGTGAGGGGAAGAAAAAGAAAGAAAGGGAAAGGAGAAGGAGCAAATGAGATTACGTTTGATGAGAGGGAAATCAAAAGTCACTTAATCACGGGGCAATTAAAGTTCTCCAAATTATGCGGCTGGAAAATAAACTCTGCAAGGACAGGAGACCACCGGTGTGTGCTGGGAATGATCCTCACCCAGGGAAAATACCAGCTGAGTCCGTGTGTGGATGGATTTGTGCAACACCCAGCCTGGCCTGGCCTGGCCTCTTCCCTTCTTTAGGAACAAGGAGAAGGATTTTGCCTCAGCAGCAGCGGCTCCATCCTGCCTGTACCTCCAGATAATGCTCTTATCAGCCTCCCTCAGCCCAGGCAGATCAGCCCTGCTCTGCCAGGAGAGGCAGCCAGGGGAGCTCTGCAGCTCAGAGCCTGGGCACTGCAGGCACGGGGGGCTCTCAGCAGCGCCAGGCTCCCAGCAGCACATCTGCACCCTCCTGGAGGGCTGGCCCCTCTCTGAGGGGTTCTTTACATCCCTTTCTGCTTTAAATGGGGCTTTGCAGGTGGCTGCAGCATCAACAGGTACCAGGTTTCCTGCAGGAGCCTCCCATGAATGGGAAGGCCAGAGCCCACCCGAGATCAGGAAAATCACCTTTGGGGCATGAGACAGGGGCAGGGGGAATTCCCTCTTCATCCCCTGATCTCTCCACACTGGGGGGAATTTCCTCTTCATCCCCAACCCCTCCGCACTGGGGGGAATTTCCATTTCATCCCCTGATCTCTCCACACTGAGAATTTCCTCTTCACCCCCCAACCCCTCCACACTGGGGGGAATTTCCATTTCATCCCCAACCCCTCCACACTGGGGGGAATTTCCTCTTCATCCCCAACCCCTCCACACTGGGGGGAATTTCCTCTTCATCCCCAACCCCTCCACACTGAGGAGAATTTCCTCTTCATCCCCAACCCCTCCACACTGGGGGGAATTTCCTCTTCATCCCCAACCCCTCCACACTGGGGGGAATTTCCTCTTCATCCCCAACCCCTCCACACCGGGGGGATACCCAGCACCAAACCTGCCTGGGAGCTGCCGGCCCCCCCAGACCTGGCGCCATCACTGGTGCCAGCACCCCCCAACCCCTTTCCCTTTCCAGCCCTTCCTTCCAGGGCGTGGGCCCCCCCTTCCCGACCCCTCTCCGCGCTCAGGCGTGGGTGCCAGGCTCTTGGGCACGATGAATTCAGCTGGCGGTGGCCTCCTGCCTCATCCGAGCCCGCGGCAGGGTTCGCAGATAAAGGTAGGTTTTGTTGGGATTAATTAGCGCTGGCGTGGCAGAGCTGCCGCCTGCCAAGGCCTGACAGGCAGCTTAATTAATCCTCTCACCGCTGTCACTTGGAGACGGCTCCGCAGCGGGGAAGGGCAGGGGGGGAGCCCCGGAGAGGAGCGGGGAGCCTCGGCAGCGCGGAACAGCCGCTGGGGAGAGGGGATGGAGGGAGGGCTTTGCTCCCCGGTGATGTTCTTCCCTCGTTCCATCAAATCTCCTCCTGCTCCGGAGCTACGCCGAGCTTCAAACGTGACAATTCCTGGAGCTCCAGAGCTGCGGGACCCAAATCCTCCGCAGTGAAAAGCTCCGGGGTCGTGGCAGGGGTTTGGGGAGGGGGGAACAAGGAGTCGGTGCCCCCGCAGCGCTTGGGGAAGCAGCAGAAGCTTTGCCAGCAGCACAAACCCGGTTTTACTGCAGCCCAGGCGTGTGAAATAAAGCAGAGCAGGAGCCTGGTGTGAGCAAAAAA
The DNA here is from genome assembly GCF_015832195.1 of Motacilla alba alba. Taxonomy (NCBI): domain Eukaryota; kingdom Metazoa; phylum Chordata; class Aves; order Passeriformes; family Motacillidae; genus Motacilla; species Motacilla alba. The sequence goes on along the minus strand of NC_052043.1, from coordinate 612,511 downwards.
AAAAACCCCAATGAATTCCACTCCCCACAACTCCAACGAATTCCACTCCCCACAACCCCAACGAATTCCACTCCCCACAACCCCAGTGAATTCCACATCCCACAACCCCAACCAATTCCACTCCCCACAACCCCAGCAAATTCCATTCCCCACAACCCCAACCAATTCCACTCCCCACAGCTCGCTGGCTTTTAATTAGGATGTGCTGCCCTCACAGCAATCCAGGAGAGGGTGGAAAAATATCCTGATTTCCCACCAAACACTGGGTTGGAATGTCCTAAGGCTGGGAGCAGGAGAGCTCGGAGCGCTGGGCTGCCAGTGGGGACAGTGAGGTGTTCCCAGGTGTTCCCAGGTGTTCCCAGATGTTCCCAGCTGTTCCCAGATGTTCCCAGCTCGGGCCATGGCACGGGCAGGGCTGGCAGCTCCCGTGCCCTGCGTGCCAGAGGGGACAGGTGTGCAGGAAGGATTGCTGCCTCTGGCAGGCACGGGCTTGCTCAGGGAGAAAAGAGCATCAGGAGAGCTGGGACTGAGCCTGGCGGGGCTCCGGGGAGCAGCAGCAGTCCAGAAAAACAAAGGGAAACTGGGATGGAGGGAGGGAGAAAATCTGGGAATTAAACGAACAACAGGCTGGGCTTTTAGCCTGGAAAGCAGCGAGGAGTGAGGAGGTGGATGGAGCCCTTCCCATCCCTCCCTGGCTCCACAAATCCCAGCCTGGAGACGGCTGCAGCCAGGTCTCTGTCCCTGTTCCCCCGGGCAGGTCGGAAAATCCCCCCTGGATTTGGGGATTGCAGCAAGGAGCCTCGTGGAGGAGGCTGTCTCTGGAAGAGGGAGTTCCAGGCACTCCCAGAAGCTGCCTTTGCTGGGTGCTGCCCAAATTTAAAGCACACCAATAAAATCAGGGATGAAGAACACAAGCAGACATAATGTGAGGGATGAGGAGGCTTAATTAAAATGAAGTGAATAAGTGGATAAGCTGTGATCTCCTAAGTGAGGCTTGGGTGGCCTCCAGGCTGGGCTGCTCCTGCCTGGGCAGATCCGGGGCAGGGCACAGGTGAGTGAGGGGCCAGGCCCTGGCCTGAATCCCGGCCATGCCCTGTCCAGCAGCAGCAGCATCCCCAGGAACCCAGGGAGGAGGTGAACCATGGGATGAGGAGCTCAGGATGGAACCCCAGGGATGAGGAGCTCAGGATGGAACCCCAGGGAAGGGGTGAAACACGGGATGAGGAGCTGCATGGGATGAGGAGCTCCATGGGATGAGGAGCTCAGGATGGAACCCCAGGGATGAGGAGCTCCATGGGATGAGGAGCTCCATGGGATAAGGAGCTCAGGATGGAACACCGGGGAGGAGGTGAACCATGGGATGAGGAGTTCCATGGGATGAGGAGCTCAGGGATGAGGAGCTCAGGGATGAGGAGCTCCATGGGATGAGGAGCTCCATGGGATGAGGAGCTCAGGATGGAACCCCAGATAGGAGTGAACCATGGCTTGGCTGCTCCATGGGATGAAGAGCTCAGGATAGAACCCCAGGGATGAGGAGCTCCATGGGATAAGGAGCTCAGGATGGAACACCAGAGACGAGGTGAACCATGGGATGAGGAGCACCATGGGATGAAAAGCTCAGGATGGAACCCCAGCGATGAGGAGCTCCATTGGATGAGGAGCTCAGGATGGAACCCCAGGGAAGGGATGAACCATGGGATGAGGAGCTCAGGATAGAACCCCAGGGAAGGGATGAACCATGGGATGAGGAGCTCAGGATGGAACCCCAGGGATGAGGAACTCCATGGGATGAGGAGCTCAGGATAGAACCCCAGGGAAGGGATGAACCGTGGGATGAGGAGCTCAGGATGGAACCCCAGGGAAGGGGTGAACCGTGGGATGAGGAGCTCAGGATGGAACCCCAGGGAAGGGGTGAACCGTGGCTCGGCTGCTCCATGGGATGAGGAGCTCAGCATCCCCGGAAGCCCCCAAGGCCAGGTGGAGCACCCCGGCACAGTGGGAGCTGTCCCTGCCCACGGCAGGGGCGGCACTGGGTGCTCCTTAATGCCCTTCCCACCCAAAGCACTCCAAGCTCCCCTAGCACTCCACAAAAGTCACCCAGAGACCCTCCCAGCAGAGCCACTGTCACCGCAGGACTCGCAGCAGCACCGCGTGGACACGCTGCTCTTCTCAAGGCAAAAAAGGGACTGTTTAATTTCTGACTAACATTTATAGATTCCCCAAAGTGACCCTGGGTTGGAGGGCGACAGTGCCACCTCTCCAGCGACACCGCACAAACCAGCAGCCCATCAGGTTTCTCCTCCTCCATAAAAGAACACCAAGCAATCAGTCATGCACAGAAAGCGTGTGAGAGAGCTCGTTACAGGAACGCAAACAGCAGCAGGCTTGGAAAAACTTCCGAAATCAGAGATGCAGATCCACTCGGACCCAAACACCCCAAAAAACGAGCAAAGAGGATTTTTTTTTATTATTTTCCTAGTGCAAAGCCGCGCAGAATCCCCGCGGAGATCCCAATTCCCTTCTCGGCGGGCTGCTGCCGTGTCCCGGGGCAGGACAGGGTAAAATCCATCCATTCCCAAGCCCGTCCCGTCCCCGGGGAGCCCGGGGGGACGCCGGGGATGCGCTCCGGGGGGGCTCTGCAGAGCTTGCATAATCCCTGCGTGCCCCGGGGATGCTGCTGCCCTTCTTTGTTTATTTGCTTAGCAGCAATTAGAGCAGCGTAATTACAATCAGCGCCGCGTTTACATCAAGAACCGCCTGGCTTGGCTTCTGGGCGCCCCTGCTCCGCCAGCCACGTGCCAAGACAAACCTCGGGAAGCGAGGGGGAAACTTGGGAGCGCAGAGAAAAAACCCAACGTGAAACGGGGGAAAAAAAGGAGAGAAAACCCAACGTGAAACGGGAAAAAAAAAAAAAAAGGAGAGAAAACCCAACGTGAAAGGGGGGAAAAAAGGAGAGAAATCGCAGCCGGGTCGGGATGGGGATTTGGGAACTGTGCCGCGCCTCCAGCCGCTGCCAAGGAAACGCGACGGCAATGAACGGGTCGGTGATGTGGGAATCTTGTGATTCCTCCTTCCTGCCTTCCGATCCCGACGTGTTAGTGCGGGAGCAGGATTTGGGCAGGGTCAAGACTCGTCTCCAGGAGGTGTTGCAGCATCTGGAGGCGTTGGTGAAGGACAGGTTAAAAACCAGCAGAGCATCCCGAGTTTCCCTCCTTCCCTGCAGCAGCCTGGCTTGGCTTCGCTCCCGAGAAATCAAAGGAAAGGCTGTAAGTATTAGGTTGATTTTCCACACAATTCCCCTCTGAGCTTTTAAATAAGACCCAGGTTTTCGAGTAAGTGCAGGGCAGGGCAGCTGAAAACAGCAGCAAGGGGAAAAAAAAAAACGACTTTTCGTCCACAAAATAGCTGGGATGAAAATATTTACATTTTCTTCCTCGGTGTTTTCAAGGTTTGGTTTAAAAAAAAAAAAAAAAAGAAAGAAAAAGAGAAGTTTTTCATTTGGAAAGCAGCTTCTCTGCAATTTTAGGGAGAGAAAAACAAAACACAAGTCCATTGACCCTTTCCAAAATTCAGTAGGTGAAATGAGGCCAGGAACTAAAAAAAAAGTTTTGTTTTAAAATCAGGGGCTTTGAGAAGCATCTGGGGAGAAAAGCAGCTGTACCTGGAGGTTTTTCACTGCACACCCTCATCCCAGTCTGTTCTTGCCCTTCAGATGAAAAACTAACCTGATTTTTTTTTTTTTTTGGCAGATCTGTGAAAGTCAGGAGCACGTGGACTAATTATTATTTGGGCTAATTATTATAATTATTATTATTACTGGGGAGGGCTAAACCTCCCTCTTTAATCCTCTCTCTTCCTCCTTTCCTTCAGGATTCTCAAATTAAGTGTTTCCCCACTTTAATGCAAATTCCTCCGAGGGTCCTGAGCACGAATTGGGGCTGGAAAAGGCCCCCGCCAGCAGCTCTGCTCCATCCTGTCCTGCCAAAAATTCCCTGCTGCCCTCACCCCTTCCCCTGGACCCCAGGAGCTCCTGAGTTTCCCCCTTTGGCAGCCAGAGTTGGTTCTGCTGTTCCCAGGGCTTTTTTTGGGGGATGTAAATAGGATGGAGGAGGCAGGAAGAGCCGGTCTCCAGGGAGAGGATGTCTGTGAGTGCCTGCCTCAGGAGAGCACTTGTCTGGGCTTCCTGGCTGCTCTGGGCTCTGCTCTCCATCCCCCGAGGTGCTGACAGGTCGTGCCTGGCTGCTGGCAGGAGGGGGAGAATCGTGGGATCGTGGAATGGTTTGGGCTGGAGGGACCTTAAATCCCACCCAGTGTCACCCCTGCCATGGCAGGGACGCCTTCCACTGCCCCAGGCTGCTCCAAGCCCTGTCCAACCTGGCCTTGGGCACTGCCAGGGATCCAGGGGCAGCCACAGCTGCTCTGGGAATTCCACCCCAGCCCCTCAGCTCCCTCACAGGGAGGAATTCCATCCCAAAATCCCAAAATCCCATCCAGCCCTGCCCTCTGGGAATTCCACCCCAGCCCCTCAGCTCCCTCACAGGGAGGAATTCCATCCCAAAATCCCAAAATCCCATCCAGCCCTGCCCTCTGGGAATTCCACCCCAGCCCCTCAGCTCCCTCACAGGGAGGAATTCCATCCCAAAATCCCAAAATCCCATCCAGCCCTGCCCTCTGGGAATTCCACCCCAGCCCCTCAGCTCCCTCACAGGGAGGAATTCCATCCCAAAATCCCAAAATCCCATCCAGCCCTGCCCTCTGGGAATTCCACCCCAGCCCCTCAGCTCCTTCACAGGGAGGAATTCCATCCCAAAATCCCAATATCCCAAAACCCATCCAGCACTGCCCTCTGGGAATTGCATCCCTGCCCTTCACCTCCCTCACAAGGAGGAATTCCATCCCAAAATCCCAAAATCCCATCCAGCCCTGCCCTCTGGCAGTGGGAAGCCACCCCCCCTCGTCCTGTCACTCCATGCTCCTCTAAAAGGTCCCTCAAATTTCACGTAGAAATCACAGAGTTTGTGCTTTAAGGGAAGACGTTCCCAAATCCAATCCCTTGCCACCACTTGGGAAAGGGCTGGAGAAAGGCCAGGAGGAAAGGTGAGGGCTCTGGGAGGGCGGTGAGGCCCTGGCACAGCTTGCCCATGGAAACTGTGGCTGCCCCATCCCTGGAAGTGCCCGAGGGACCCCCAGACGGGACGGAACAACCTGGGACAGTGGAAGGTTGGAATGAGGTGAGCTTTGAGGCCTGAGGTGAGCTTTGAGCTTTGAGGCCTGAGGTGAGTTTTGAGTTTTGAGGCCTGAGGTGAGCTTTGAGTTTTGAGGCCTGAGATGAGCTTCGAGCTTTGAGGCCTGAGATGAGTTTTGAGGCCTGAGGTGAGCTTCGAGCTTTGAGGCCTGAGGTGAGCTTTGAGTTTTAAGGCCTGAGGTGAGCTTCGAGCTTTAAGGCCTGAGGTGAGCTTTGAGGCCTGAGATGAGTTTTGAGGCCTGAGGTGAGCTTCGAGCTTTGAGGCCTGAGGTGAGCTTTAAGGCCTGAGGTGAGCTTTGAGGTCCCTTCCAACCCAAACCATGCTGGGATTCTGGCATTCCATGATCCCCAAAAGCCCTGGACTCCCCAGCCACCTTGGGGATCTTGGTTGGCCCTACCAGCAGCAGCAAGGGAGTCCTTTCTTTCCTGGAATATAATTCCTCTCCTGGAATATAATTCCTTTCCTGGGAATTTGATCCCTGGAGCAGCCACCACCATGACTTAAAATTATTTTTAAAATAATATTAATATTTATAATAATATTACTAATAATTTTAACGAATTAAAATTGTTTTTTCTCCCCGGCTCAGAGGCAGCAGCTCCGTCCCCAGGTGTGGGGATGTCACCCTGGGGTGTCCCAGGCAGGGGGACACAGCCAGCCCGGTCCCATCCCTTCCTCCCCGTCCCCTCCCCAGCACGGATGGCTCCCTCGGGCTGCGAGCCAGAGCTCATCTCCGGAGGATACATTTTTCAGACAGTTTACAGAATCTGCCTTCCTGCTTTGCAATATCCGCGGTGCTTTTGTTTCCCGTCACCTGGAAGGGAGGAGTGAGGGGACTCGGTGTCCCCGTGTGACTCTGGGGAGGAGGGGGGACCCCAAACCCACGGCTTTGGAAGGAGACCAAACACCCCGAAGGCATCCCAGCCTCGTTTTGGGGTGGGGGACACACAAAAGAGACACAAACAGGACCGACCAACAGCGGAGGGTCCCGTCTGAGGCTGCTGTGACATCCCGGGATGGTCCCCAGGGCCAGCAGCGGGGCTGGGGCGGTGTCGCAGCCCGGGACAGGTGGGACACAAAGCGGCTCTGTGTCACATCGGGCACCTGGGGGAGCCCGCAGGGGGGACTGGGCTCCCCCAGGAAGAAGTCACAGGGGTCTGGCCGTGTTTGGCTTCTTTTCCAAACTGCTGGGTGGAGAAATCTGGGAGGTGACAGCGTGCCGGGGCTGTCCCCTGCTCGCTGCTCTCCTCAGAGCTGCTGTGGGTGGTTTTCCTGACTGCAGCAACTGGTGTTTACTGGAGCAGAAAAAAACAAAAAGAAAAACATTCTTTTTAAACAAAAGTCCTATGAAAGCTTCTGGAAACGCGTCTGTCCTCTGGCACCACCCTTTAGGGGTGCCGGCAGCTTGGCACGGGGATCTTCACCCTGGAACTCAGAAACCCACCCCAGGCTGGCACACAGCCCTTTGGGCACCCCAGCCCAGCCGAGGGGGCTAAATCCCCAAATCCCGGGGTGCCCCAGGCCCCTCCCAGCCCTTGGAGCAGGGGGACGCCCCTTTCTGTGGGAAGGGGACGGCGACGGTGGCTCTGCGACCGAGGGGACACCGATGGTGGCACCACTCTCCTCGAGCCCAGCAGCAGCTCCCACGCCACCAAGGGTTAAGCAGGGACTAAACCCAAGGACAAAGCTTGGGGACAAAAGCCATTGAGGCCCTCGGATGGCAGGGATGTGTGAGGAGGTGCCTGAGCATCTCCGAGCCCAGCGCTGCCCCCAGGCCCCGAGCTGCATCCTGGCCCTTTGTTGGGCACAGGCAGCGTGCAGGCTCTTGGGTGCCAGCCACCAGAGCTTGTGCTGTGCCCGCTTCCTCCGCTGGCACACGGCGGGGCCGGGCGCCTCTGGCCAAGCGTGGCTTGCGTAAACACCCGAGTAAGGAAGATTAATGAGGCTGAGCGGCAGGGGAGGCTGCCAGGCAGCCCTTTCCTGGGAATCAGGGAATGCCGCAGGGCTCCAGGGCTCTGCTCTGGGTCAGGGAGTGCAGCATCCTGTGAGATGTCTCAGTCTGGCTCCCTCGGATCACTGCTGGGGTAGGAGTTTGGGGTTAAAGGGGTTTTTCACACTGGCAAAGTTATTCGGGCGTGGGGAAGCTCTTAGCGAGGCTCATCCCGGAGAAGAGGACGCTGGGGGAAGATCTCATGGCAATCTGCAACCTCCTGACGATGGGAAGGGGAGAGGTAGCTCCAATCTCTGCTGCCTGCCACAGGGATAGTGCCCAGGGAGCAGCTGGTGCTGTTTTGGGATCAGTTTGGATCTCAGGATTCTTCCCCCAAGGCTGCTGGGCACTGCCCAGGTTCCCCAGGGAAATGAAACATTCCCAACCCTGCCAGAGCTCCAGGACAGCGCTGTGGGACAGGGTGGGGTTGTTGGGGTGTCTGTGCAGGGCTTGGATCCGCGATCCCTGCGGGTCCTTTCCAACCTGGGGTATTTCTGTGCCCTCCTTGATGCCACCCTGGCAGCGCTGCTGCTGCTTCCCACCCGTGCAGAGCCTCGAACCTGTGTCTGAGCTGCAGCTCCTGAGGGACACAAGGGGTTAAAACGAACCCCCCCCTGCCCCGAGCCCTGCTAATGCCTCTGCAGAAGGGAGCACCCCTGCCAAGAGCTTATCTGAGGCTCTTTGTGAACAAAGTGAGCCCTGGAAGGTGGCGAGGCTCAGTGACAGGGAGCAGGGATGCCAGCCAAGATCCCTGCCTCTGGCCAGAGGAGAAATTTCCATCCCGGAGAGGAGCCACCCCTCTGTGATAACCCTGCTGCTCCCACCACTGGCGAGGGCCTGGGGGGGACAGGGATTTTTATTCCTGGGGGGGACAGGGATTTTTATTCCTGTGGGGGACAGGGATTTTTATTCCTGGGGGGGGACAGGGATTTTTATTCCTGGGGGGAACAGGGATTTTTATTCCCTGGGAGCTGCTGGTGGCATCTCCTGGCTGTGGCTGCCCAGATGGAAACCTTGGCTAAAAAACCATCCTGAGGCAGGTGTGCATCCCCTCAGCTCTGCCTTTCTGCTGCCTCCTGCACCTTCTAAACCAGGACAGAAAAAAAAAAAACCAAACCTTTTCCCCAGTGTTTAACCCTGCAGGGGCACGGTGTACAGCTCCCAGAGAAACCAGGGATCACCAGACAGACCCAGTGAGCTTTTCAGCCCTTAAAACCTCTGGAAAAAAAAATATTCCAATGAGCTGTAGGTCTAATGAAAATGTGGGAAAATCTCCGAGCAGCCAGAATTTCACAGAGGCCCCAGCTCGAACTTTCTGCTTCCCAAATCCTCCCGAGATTGGGAATCCAGAGTGACTCCAACCCAGCACTCTTTCCATCCCAAGGCCCAGCCAGGCCAGATAAAAATCAGCTGGGGCCCAGCACGGCCCATCTACAGCTCTGTGTTTGTTTTTAATAGGGTGGCTCAAAACTGAGCAGCTTCTGAGGGATACAAGAGGTTATGGGCCCCACCAGTTCCTGGAAATTTAATCCCCAGACCCTTCTCTGGAGCTACCGTGCAGCAGCTCCCTGACCCCTCAGTCGGAGCCCTCTCCGTGCAGCTGGGACACAGCCTCAGGATTTGCTGCCTCTGCAGCTGGAAAACCTGCAAAATCTGAGGGAAACCCTCTGCCCTGGCCGGGGAAAGGCAGAGGAAAGCACTCAGAGGGTAGAGATCCTGGGAAAGGATCATGGAGTGGTGAGAGCTGCATCCCACTGCTCCAGGGGAAGGCACAGCCCTTCTGTGAGGTCCAGGTGAGCTCTGAGATGCTCCCAAGGACTCCTCCTCTCCATGGGAACTGGAACTCGCTGTCCCAGGTTGGCTTTTCCCTCTGGAGACTCGTGACTCGTGCCTGGTGCTCCCTGGGGCACGAGGGGAGGAACAGCTCTGTGTGTTCCTGGAGAGGCTCCAGCACAGGGCAGCTGAGAAGATCCCAATTATTCCTGGCAGGCAGCACGAGCAAAACTTCCTCTCGTGCTCATGGGCAGAGCTCTCCTGCTGACGCTCTGGTTTAACCCCCACGCAGATGGATCTAAAACCTGTCCGTGACCCACTCAGGTGGTGCCTTGGCTGCACCTTCCTCCTGTTCTCCAGCCCTTTTGGCCCCACCCGGGATGCCAGGAGGCGCCAGGATGTCCAGCCAGGGAGTCCAAGTGCCCTCAGGGCCTGTGGGGATGAGAGGGGCAAAAGCAAAGCCCTGGGCAGGTGGGGGTAAGCCACAGGTCAGGATTTGTCCAGCCTGGAGATGCCACAACTCCTCCTGAGCTGGGAGATGCTCCCCAAACCCCGCAGCAGCTCCTGGAGCAGGGCTTGGCTTTCTCAAAGGATTCGCCATTAGGGATGGATTTATCCGGGATTTTATTTGGATTTTCCTTCCCTTCCTTTGCAAAAACCCTGTTTGGACAAGGCACAGGCAGATCCTCTCTCAGCACAGACAGGGATTATGGCAGCAGATGCTTCCCTGCCTGCACTGGCAGGAAAATGGACCCAAAACCTCCACCAGACCCCTGCGGACTCCCAGAGCCCCTGGGAGCAGGGACCGGGCAGGGGTTTGGCACTGCCAGCCCCACCACAGCTGGCTCCAGGACACAGCCTGGGCACGCGTGGCCGTGCCAGTGCCAGGCCAAGCCTCTCAGCGTGCCCAGGAGCGCAGCTGTGGTGCAGCTCTCTCTGGCTGCAGCTCCTCAGGAAGCGCTGCTGGGACAACGGTCCTGTCTGAAGGCATTCTCCAAACCACTCGCTGCACTCTCTGCTTTCCCGGAGCCCCGGCCAGACCTCGGGAATATTTATCCTATTTCTCTTGGCTGTGGAGCTCCCACCCCTCTCCGAGCAGCAGGAGCTGGAAACCACAGAGGTTTGTTCACAGAAACCAAAGCAGGCACCAGCAGCGAGCCCGCGGGCCAAGGGCTCTGGATTTGGGGTCACCTGCCAGGACCTGCTGCTCCCAGGGCTCAGGGTCTCTGTCACCTCCAGCCCTGGGGCTGCTCCCCTGCTCCTGCCTGGCAGGAAAATGGGATTGGAGCCAGCCCAGCACAGGGAGAGCTCGTCTGTGCCACTCCTGCCCAGGTTCTGCTCTCTGCCCAGCTGAAATCACGGCGTGCAAAGCGCTCAACACACCCCCCGTGGGGACCTCACCCCAAAAAGTTCGCCCAGGCTGATGTGGAGCAGCTCAAACACTGATGTTCCCTTTCTGCCGTGAGGAGACTCTCAGGCCACGTCTCCAGGACAGATTTTACACAGCTTTTCCTCATCCTCTTGGCCTTGGAGCCAGCTGAGACCATCTGCTGTGCATGGCTGCTGCACTGAGGTTCCTGTTTCAGCTGAAACCAGAGCTGGGCTTTGGCAGCCCCGGCAAACATCGAGCCTGCAGACACTAATCAACAAACCAAGGGCAGGATCGGGCTGCAAACTGGGGTTTTACCCACCAGGGCCTCGTGCTGCTCGCGGGCAGGATCAGGGAGCAGAGGTTGCGGGGGTTCTCTCCACTGAGGGCTGGGCCAAAATCAGGGGTTAATCGTGGAATTCCAGACTGGTTTGGGTTGGAAGGGACCTTAAAGTTCATCCAGTTTCCCCTCAGTTATGGGCAGGGAAACCTTCCACTGTCCCAGGCTGCTCCAGCCTGGCCTTGAACACTTCCAGGGATCCAGGGGCGGCTCCAGCTGCTCTGGGAATTCCATTCCAGGCTCTCCCCACCCTCCCAGGAAGGAATTCCATCCCAAAATCCCATCCATCCCTGCCTCTGGCAGTGGGAAGCCATTTCCTCCTGTCCAACGTCCCCTTCCTTAGCTCTGCGTTCCCTGACCAGCTCTTCTCCCTTCTCCAGAAGCCACTGGAATCCAACAGACCCACACCTCAGCAGGTGCCAGGAGCAAGCAGCAGCCCAGCTGCCCCCTGAGCAGCCAGGTGAGCTGGAGCCACACCTTCCTGCCCCACGGGATTCTGATTTCCCTGCAGGGCCAGGCTCCCACACCCATTCCCCAGCAGCAGAGCAGATCTGCCTTGAGTTTAACTGCAATCATCTCAGCCCCGAGCCCACAAACCACAACTGGAACCTTGCAGCGCGAGCCAGCGTGGCCTGGACAGCGAATCCCCGAAGGTTTCCCGGCCCAGAACATTCCCCAGCCAGTGCAAAAGGCAGAGGGATCCATGAGAGGGAAGCACCGGGGCTGTTTCTCATTTAGAGGCAGGCTGGAAGGGGCTCCATCGCTTTTATCCTTTCCCAGGACAGCAGCTGAGGCCCTCAGCAGGTGGAGCCCCCTTGGAATCACGGAATCATCCCGGCTGGAAAAGCCCTGGGAGATCATCAAGGCCAAGCCAGCGCTGCCAAGGCCACCATTAAGTGCCAAATTCACGCTTTTTTAAACACTTCCAGGGGGTAGTGACTCCAAAGCTTTTCCCTGAAGGAATTTTCCTAATATCCAGTCTAACCCTCCAGGGAAAATATAATATCCTCCTAATAACCCTCCAGGGAGAGCCTCATTGATTCCAGCCATCCCTCCCTGTCCCCCAGGTCAATGATTCTCTCACTTCCCACCAGCCAGGATGAATGTTTCCTCAAATCTGGGGTGAAATGGGGGAATTGTGCTGGATTTTCAGGAAAAAGGCCACGGGAATGCACAAAGGGAAGCGGGGAGCTCTGCACAGGCAGCCTCACAGACCCTGCAACGGCCAAACTCAGCCCAGCACCCAGGAAAACACCTCTGGGCTGGCTGAAAAACAGCTCTGTTGGCTTTGTTACCCTCTGAATTGCCTCTTGGATCAAATTATCCATTAAAAAATTCCTCCTGCTGCGCTGGGGCTCTGTACAAAATGTTTTTCTCCCACGAACCGAAGCGCCAGAGCAAGGTGAGAGCCTCTCAGCGGGCTGGAGGTGTCCCTGAGGTGCTCAGGACCTCATCCAGGGCATCCCCATCGTGATCCCTGCTGGAAAGTGGCATCCAGGAATTTTGGAGCTTCCCAACAGGGCTGGAGGCCGGTGCCTGTCACCCTGCAGCTCTCACAAGTGACATCATTTTATTTCCTGAGCAAGAGAGTGGCCAAAGCCACCCCCACCCTGCAGCAGCTCACAAACACCCATTTAATTAAATTTTTTCATTCAAAATATAAGTCAGAGCTCATATCTGGCATGAAACACTCCAAAGAGAACGTGCAGATCCCAGCCCTGAGCAATGGAATAGGAGTTAATTTCCTTTTAGTCTCTACACACATGTTCACATATACATCAAATGTAAATATTCAGATGTAGTCACACATATTCTCATACACGGAGAGCAAGAGAGCTTCTCCAAACCTGCTCAGACTCCTTAGATGTCCAAAAGTCACCAGGACAGCAGGAATTCATGGAGGGGGGGGGGGGAAAAATCTCACTTCAGCAATATTTAGAGCTTCAAGAAGCTCCAAAGGGAAGCCCCTGGTGTTTGCCAGCCCCTCTGGAGAGAAGGGGCGAGGACATCAATCCTCATCCCAATTAGTGCTGGAAAAAATGTCCTAAGTGCATTTCGGGTGGGGAGCAGCATCTCCCGAGTCACGGGTTGTTTCCTCGGCCGTAAATCTGCCAGCACCACCCGCCCTGGCTGGGATGCTGGGTTTTCCTGAGCCGTGCTTAGCCGAGGTTCCTGCAAGGCCAGGCTTGGTTAATCCAAACACAGGGGGTTTCACTCGCTGCAGACAGGGCTGGGAGCAGATTTCAGCCTCCTGAAGGGGTGCAGGGAAGGAGAAAGTCACGCCGGGGTGTGAAGGAAAGGAGATTTCACTCTGGAGAGGCTGCACCAGGTGCTGAGCCCTTCTCCTTCCCCCTGGGGAGTCGGGGATTGAGGGATGCCACCCTGGTGTCAGTGGCACCCTGCCCTCCCCAATCCCACCCCACAAATCTGTTTCACACCATGGGACAGCTCCACTCCCAGCCCCAGGGAGAGCTGTGAGCACGCTCTGCCCCTCAGCTCATTAAGAACACGACATTTCTGGCTGAAAAAAAAATTTTAAAAAAATTAAAAATAATAATTCAGCGCTTGTTCCTAACCCTGGGTGGCTTCACTTTCTGCTTTTGCCATTCTCCTCCTAACGACTCCCAGAGCAGGGATGGCAGGAGAAGGATTGATATCCACACTGGTTCCTTCAGGGAGATTGGGCTGATTTTTTTATTGGAGCCAGGAGTAAAGATTTCTATTTTTCCAAGACCAGGGAAAGCGTGTTCAGGCTGATAAATATCTGTCAGCAAAAGCCATTAGCTGATGGAGTGAACTAGAAAATAAAAGACAGCAAAGCCCTGCCATTCCCAGTGGAACAGCTCAATGGCCTTTTCTTCCATGCAGGATTTTAATGGATTTCTTGGATTGTTTGCTGCTCGTGGTCTGTTAAATTAAGGACCATCAGAACTTCATTTTAATGAGCCTGATCTGAAGGAGCTTCCCCGCAGCAGCTTCTCCTTTTGGTTCTTCCCAGCACCAGGATTGGGATCAGCAGCACGAGGAGCTGTCAGCATCCTGTCCAGCACAGGCAGTGCAGGGAGATCTGCAGGGCCAAACATCCCAGAAATCCCAGAAATCCCAGAAATCCCAGAAATCCTCACTTCCAGCACTGAGGAACACACTTTGTGCCTCAGCTTCCTCCTCTGTGAGATAAAACCATGACAACTCTGTCCCAAGCATCATCTGAGTGATGGAAGGTCTCCTCAGCTGCTCCCATGAATTTTAGGGCCAATCTCAAAACTTCCACTCCAAAGTGCTCACACGCCTCTTGGGGTCAGAGAAAAACCTTCAAAACATCACCCCAAAACGCCAAGAACTTAGGAAAGAACCCCGTGGGAAAGGCAGTTTGTTATTTCCTCCTTAACCCGGTTGGTTTTGCAGGCACTGGAGCAGTTTATGGCAGACCAGGGACAGGTGGTGGTTTATCACCCCGAAATAATTGGGGTCAGCGGCGCTGCCACGGGAAACCGCCGCCTCTCCTCCCTGCCTGGCTGGCAGCAGTGAAAAATGTGATTTACTGCAGCAGCAGAGGTTTGTATCTAATCCTTTCTGTAATCCCTCACTCCAGGAAACTGCAGGATCCGGCGGCTGGGAAGCCGGCTCGACCTGAAACCTCGGGAATTGCTCGAGAGCAACAGGTTCCAGCAGGATGGATCCTCCAGGGACGCGGATCGAGCTCCTGCAGGGTCACACCTGGACCTGGGTTCTCTGAAGGAGGGTGGACGCAAAGCTGGACTCGCTTCCCTCCCTCCTTCCCAGATGTGGCTGGAGAACCAGCCCAGCCCAGCCGCGCCACGTTCCACGAGGAAAGCCAGGATGTCATAAAACCGAGAACTAATTGCCCCCAGATGGCTCATTAAGGCCACAAGAAAATTCTTCCAGGGTCAGGGAAGCACTTGTGGAAAGCACCAGGAGGTCACGCTGCCAAGCCTGCCCTGGGGCCACAGCTTGGTGACACCTGAGCACGGAATGGGTCCTGGAGGCGGGGGCAGCTTCCCAGCGAGCAGAGCAGCAGCTCTGTTCCCTTCCTAGCAGGAATCAATTCATTTTCACAGAAAATCACCGAGCTTTTTGAGAGCTTGGGACATCCCTGCTGACTTTTGCATTGCTGGAAGCAGGGCAGGTATTGCAGAGGTCCAAAAACCCCGGCATCATTCTGACAGCTTCAAATCCCCGCTGTCACCAAATCCAGGCCTGTGGCATCTTCTGGGTCCCCCAGATGGAGGAGGAATTGAGAATCTGACTCCACATTCCTAGAAGACTAATTCAATATTTTATAATACTATATTGTATAAAGGAATACTGTAAACTACACTAAAAATACAGAAAGGATACAGACAGAAGGCTAAAATATAATTATGAAAACCTCCTGACTCCTTCCAGAGTCCCGACACAGCCTGACCATGATTGGTCATTAATTCAAAACAATTAACTTGTAACCAATGAAACAATCACCTGTTGGATAAACCATCTCCAAACCACGTTCCAAAGCAGCCCAACACAGGAGAAGCAAGTGAGATTATTCTTGTTTTCATTTTCTCTGAGGCTCCTCAGCTTCCCAGGAGACGAAATCCTGGGCGAAGGGGATCTTTCCGAAAATGTGACGGTGACACAGGCCTCTCCGTATCCCCCACCCCATGACACTAGGCAGGCTTCAGTCCCCCCCAAATCTTGCTGCTAAACCAGAGGCTGCTGTCACCCCGATATCCCAGGGGACGACAGCCACAGGAAACCTTGGAGCTGCTCCTGGAGGCTGCTCCATCTGCAACTCAGCCTGTGCCAGAACAGCGGCAGGGAGATAAGGAGTTCTCTGAGGTCTCATGGAAAACTCTGACAAGCAAAGCTATTTTCAGCTGGCCTGGCTCGCTGCTCCTCTGGAGGACACGTCCCTGCTCCTCTGGAGGACAGGAGAAGGGACAGAGCTGTCCCCTTCGAGGGGAGGGCAGCAGCAGTGGGCTCTGGTGTCCGTGGGAATGTTCGACCGTGGAAAAGGACCCTGAGGTGGTGAGCACCCCAGGTTATGTTTAAAAAGTTATAAACACTTCAGATGGCGCCGTGTCCTGGGCTCCATCTGCACAATCATTGCAGTGCAGATGCTTTGCCTGGGGAAGGGGAGGAGGAGGACAGAGCCACGGGCAGGAAAAGTGCAGCAGTGAGGAAATTTCAGCTCAGGAAAATGAAACTCCGGGTGCTCCTCTCGGCAGGGCCCGAGCTCACCCTGCCCACGCCCCGGCTCAGTGGCAGGGCTGTGGGTCTGTCCCCACAGTGCCAGGGGACGGGATTTGCTCTGTCTCAGCCCCAAGCTTCCCACGTCCTCGTGCCACATCCTCATCCCACTTGTTTTCTGCTCACTCGCCCTCCAACTTCCCCAGTCCCCGCCGGCTCACGGCGTCGCCTCTCTCGCTGGGGCACAAACCGCGACCTGAAAATTCAGCTCAGTAAAAACAACCAAAAGAAAATTCCAGCAAAAGCCAGCCCCACCCTGGTCCAGGAGCTCCTGGAGGGGAACAGAGCTGGGATGCAGCCAGCACTTGCTCCTCACCACACCCCTGGCGAGATGGGAATCGGGGCATTTGTGCTTTGGGCCTATTTTGGGAAGAGCCGAAGGGAAACCGTGAGCCAGGCTGATATGGAGAAGTGGACCCGAAGGAGGCTGCTGGCATTTACTTGGTGCCAGGCAGATAAGCCCAGGAGGTGCCAGCCAGCACCTCCACAGCTCCCAGAGCAGGTGGGAAGGCTCTGGGCACCGGGATGCCCACAGCAGGAATATCCAGGGCGGCGTGCAGGTGACAGGGACCTTCCTGAAGGCTGTGAGAGCTCGGGAGGCTCTGAGAGGGGCTGGCTCCAGGGAAAGGAATTCTGAAGGGATGAGAAAGAGGAGGGCGTGTGGCTGAGGCACTGCAGTGTCTGGGAACAGGATTGCTGGGATATGGGAACTGTGCAGGCAGACAGCTGGGGACAGGGACTGTGATTCATCCTGGATGCTCTGGAAGCAGGGAAAGGGCACAGGGAGCCAAGGAAGTCGAGGAGGGATGTAAGAAGGAGAATAAGCAATGGGCCCAAGGCTTTATGAACTGTAAACACTGCGATGGAGGAGCTTTGTATTCAAAATAAGCAAAGGCAAATTAAAGGAGGGAATTAGGGGAAGGGAAAGACAGAAGTGAGGAGAGAGAGAGAACGAGCAGAGATCTGTGCCCAGTGCCAGGTGAAGAGAAAATTCTTCCCAGGTTTTTAGTGGGAAGGAGAAGCCTGAGAAAGGGTGTGGAGGAACGAGTGAGGGATGGCAGAGGTGGTGCCAGAAAAGAGGGGTCCCCAGGAGAGTCCTGGGTGCTCTCCAGAGCTTCCAGGCAGAAGGGGAAGAACTGGATTAAAGGAAAACTGGGATCAAGGAGCCAACTTGAGAAGCTGCATCTTCACTCCAGGCTGGAGAGCAGCCATGCCACATGAAATGACTCCGTGTCCACGTGCACCAGAGCCCTCGCCACGCTGATCCCAGCAGGCTGGGAGGAAGGATGGAAACCCCCTTCCCATGGCTGGCAGCCTCGGGAATCCTGGCAAAGCAAGGCAGGGAGCAGCCCCACAAGGCAAGGACCCTGCAGGCCTCTCCTGCTCCAGAGGATGAACCCATTTCTGTGTCAGTGCCTGTGCCACGCCCAGGCTGCTGCAAGAAACTTCCCAAAAGCACGGCAAGTGTCAGTGGGTGGTCCTGTGCCCAACAGGGACCCCTCCAAACCCTGCCCTGAGCACATCCTCCCCTTCTGCCCACAAGGGTCAGGAACAAGGAGGATGCACCAGGAGCTTGGCAGCATTCAGGGAAAGGTCACTGTCCTGGGATTGCTCCAGGTGCAGAAAAACCTGCTCCCACAAGACCTGCCCTCCACTCCCTTGGGAACCTCGGCGTCCCACGGCTCAGAGAAGTTTCCAGACTGATTCCTAAACCAAAGACCAGTTCCTCTCATTCCTCCAGCTCCATCCTGAGCCCTCAGACGGTGCCCAGCACGTCCCACAGCTCCCCTCAGGGAAAGGGAGAGCACCGAGAGGCTCCTTGGGATGCAGGAGGCACCAACAACTCTTGGGGAAGCCTGGGAAAGTTTCATCCAACCAAGATATTCATCAGCAGCGCTGAGTCAGGACCAGGATGTGCAGGAAACCAAGTGTCAGATGCCTCCACATGAGCTTCACTTTCACCCAGCCCAACAGGTTCCAGGAGGTGCTGACACATTCCTGAGTCCCTGAGCTGCCATTCCTTCCCCTCGGGCTGGTCCATCCCACCACCCATCCCTGCAAGCTCTCCTGTGGATCCGTATTGATCCGCCCCAGCTCGGGGGTTTCTGTCTCCCTTTATCAAGCCTGCACTTCTCCTAATCCCATCTCAGCCCTCCCCAAAGCCCTGAGATAAGAGGCGGGCTGGAAAGGCTGATAAAAAGGGACTGAACAAATCCATTAATGCTGTTTCTGTGCCAGGAATTACAAATCCCAGCCCTTGGTAATTAGGGCTCTGCCAGCCAGAGTCCCAGCGCAGCAAAGCCAAGGAGGGAAGTCAGGCTCACTGAAATATATCCTGAGAGGAAAAAAAACAATCCTGGAGAAGCAGGACGTTTTGGAAAATTGGCCAGGTGTGGCATTCAGGGGCTGTTTGGGGACAGAGGTGGCACAGGGTGCTCAAATCAATGCAAGTACAGCCCAAACCAGTGTGACCAGTGGCAATCCCTGCCCACTCCCTGTGTCCTGTCCCTCCGTCCCTTGTCCCCAGTCCCTCTGCGGCTCTCCTGGAGCCCCTTCAGGCCCTGCCAGGGGCTCTGAGCTCTCCCTGGAGCTGCTCCTCTCCAGCTGAGCACCCCAGAGCTCCAGAGGGGCTCCAGGCCCTCCTCAGAACTCTCTCCAGCAGCTCCAGGTCCTCCTGCTGTTGGAGGCAGCTCTGCAGGTGGGGTCTCACCTGAACAGGGCAGAATCTCCCCCTCCCCTGCTGTGGGATCAGCCCAGGTCACCACTGGCTTCCCCAGATCTCTCCTATAAAATAAAACCCCGAACCAACCCAGGAAACCCCAAATCGCAGGGAAAATAAATTCAAATCCAGGACATTTTGTCCAGGTACTAAATCAGAGAGTGAGGAATGACTGACCAGGACAACTGGGACACGTTTTGATTGTGACCTCTGGAGAAAACTTCTCTCGTATAAATGGAGATTAATGGACGTTTCAAAAGACAGTTGCTTTAGCTTAACCCCTCCCCTCCATGTTTTCCTTGGGATGGGACCTGAGGGATGCATAAACAATGTAAAAACTAACAAATACTAATAAAATAAATAAACCGAGCCGCTCATCCAACCAACACCCTCCCTGGAACAGATTCCGATTTTATTTCAATTGACATCTTCGAAAAAACAAAGCCTTTCTCAGGAAAAATAAACCACGGCCACTTCAGAGAAAAACAGGGGAAGAAGTGCCCAGGATCTGCCAGTTTCTGGGAGGCAGAGGCAGGAAAACGGGTCAGGAGCAGAGCACAGTATCAGCGAGTACCTGGTTTCCCCAAAATCTGGGGATTTTCTGCTTTTTGAGCCGATTTTTTTGCACTCCTGATGTTTGCTGGGATTTTCCAGCCCACCCCGGAGCCAGCCCCAGCCCTGGCAGGAGGCTGTGGGTCCTTCTCCCTCCTGGAGGTGATGACAAGGTGCTCAGTCTTCCCAAAAGCTCGTTAGGAAATGGCCCTAATTAAGTTTGATGGATGGGGACTGGGGATTATTCCTAATCTCCTTGCAGCAGCCAGACCAGAAAGGATATTTCACACAAGAATTCAGCTGCAAAGGCTGCAACTGCACAGCACGTGCTGGGCTGACTGCACAGACCCAGAACCTGTTCCCAAGGAGTCAAATCCCCAGGAAAAAGCCCCAAAATGAGGAGAGCGGGATTTTAGTCCCTCCCTGGAGGCAGCTTTGCCATAAAATGGTTTGTTGGGTAAAAATAATTTGGTTTATAAAGGTACGTAGCGGGCATCAGTCACAAAACTGAGTTCAAGATTTCAGGTCCAGTGAATGTTAAGGATTTTCTTCCTCAGAAAGATAAGGTGAAGATTTGCTTTTCTGTATTTCCTTCTCTCCTGCTCTGATGTGGGAGGGAATATTCCACACAGGAGGAGGACATTTGAACACCCAAGCCCTTCCTTGAGCATTTTAGTCTTTGCACGTGGGCCGCAAAATAATGGAAGAAATCCACAGAGAAAACACATAAACCAGAAAAAACTCCAGAAAAAAAAAACCTTTCTCCATCCCCAGCCTGAGCTCAAGCTGAAATCAAACCATTTCTCCAGGTTTTCTGTACGTGGATCTGCCTCGATGACCTGGAGATCACCCAGCAGGAGAAATCTGGGCTTTTGATGTCCCAGGAAAGCACCAGGGAAGAGCCTTGGGGGGAATTGACAGCCAGGCTTGCTCAGACCCCAGGACACAACACGCTCCAGCAGCACCTGGGAAAGAAACGTTCCTGACCTGGGAAAGGGGGAAGAAAACAACTGGGGTGAGCCAGATCAGCTCCTCCGACCGGTTCCTGCAGGCACAGCCACGAAGAGTTGCATCAGGGCAAGGGGGAATGGTGCAGGGGGCAGCTCGTGGGGCAACACAGAATTGTGGGGGGAAATAGGGACATTGGGGGAAATACAAATTTGTGGGGAAATACAGATTTTGGGGGAAATAGAGATATTGGGGGAAATAGAGATATTGGGGGAAATACAGATTTGTGGGGGAAATAGAGATATTGGGGGAAATAGAGATATTGGGGGAAATACAGATTTGTGGGGAAAATACAGAATTGTGGGGGAAATAGAGATATTGGGGGAAATAGAGATATTGGGGGAAATACAGATTTGTGGGGGAAATAGAGATATTGGGGGAAATAGAGATATTGGGGGAAATACAGATTTGTGGGGAAATACAGATTTGTGGGGGAAATAGAGATATTGGGGGAAATACAGATTTGTGGGGGAAATACAGATATGTGGGGAAAATACAGATATGTGGGGAAATACAGATAGATGGGGGAAATACAGATAGATGGGGGAAATACAGACATGTGCAGGAAACACAGATAGATGGGGAAAACACAGCTAGGTGCAGAAACCACAGATATATCCAAGGAAAAGGATGCTTTTCACCAGCCCAGAGAGGAGTGGGGCTGTGGCCAGCATTCCTGGCCCAGGCTGCAGCCAGGACAATCCCTCCTGCTTTAGCTCTCCCACACGGGCTCATCCTGGAGCAAATCCCGTGGGCTGAGCCCGCCCCTGCCCAGGGGTGCACCTGTAGGGGAATGTGCCTCCTGCTGCCAGGGTGGCAGAACTGTCCTTTGTCCCCTTGAAAAGGAAATAAACCCAGAAGTTTTTTTCTTTCTATTAGGTGAAAAGATATTTCATTGGACTTGGGGACATTTCATAGGACTTGGGGGACCTGGGGACTTCACCTGGAACTTAAGGATAGCTAATTGGATAGAAGCTAAGAAGTCTTGCTTGAGCAGTTTATTAGAAAAAGAAGAGAACAAAGAAACGCCTCGCTTTTGGGAGGTGTTTTGCCAGGGGCAAGGACCTCTTGCACCCGGCTCGGTTTTTCTCTGTGAAGAGTTTTGTTGTTTTGCCTTTTATTAAAACCTTTTTGTTTCCAGCCCTGCCACAGGAGCCATCCCGCTGATTTGATCCCTCCTGAGGCAGCTGAGCCATCCTGGGTGTGAAATAAATCTCCAAGAGCTCACGGGACCTGGCTCGAGGAGACCCAAACCTCCCAGCTGAAGCTGCCAGCCCCGGGAGGGAGGGATGGAGCTGCTCAGGGCAGCACCCCGAGCCACCCCAGCGGGCTCACACCCCCCTCTCGTGGCAAAGCCTCAGCTCCCGGAGCCCACGGGAAAGGATTTCCCAGGGCTGGATCCCGCTCTGGGCTGCCAGAGCTCTTGCCAGGGGCTCTGCCGATGAAGCACATGAATATTGATGATCTGCGGGGAGAGCATCTCCGAGTGCAGCGAACGCTGCCCAGCGCAGAGAGCTCCGGGGCAGGGGAAGGAGAGGGAACAGGGAGCTTTTCTGGGGGAAAACAGGTCAAGCTGTGTCCCATTTCTATTTTTTTGAAAAATCCCTTTGTTCAGGATTTTTCTTCTGGGAAGCTGAGAAGCTTCAGAGGAAAAGGAAAACAATATTTTTTCTGGTTTGACAATAAATAAATTATTAAATTTAATTTTAATTTTTAAAATTTAATTTAATTTTAATTTTGATTTTTAGGTAATAAATTTAATTGACAATAAATATATCTGATTTGGGGGTTTTTTTTGTGTTTTGTTGCTTTAGAATGTGTTTAGACATTGTTTACCAACAGGTGATTGTTTCACTGGTTTCTGCTGTGGGTTGTTTTCACTCTTTGAGGGCCAGGCTGTGTCGGGGCTCTGCAGAGTTTTCATTATTATCTTTTTAGCCTTCTGTCTGTGTCCTTTCTGTATTTTTTTAGTGCAGTCCAGTATAGCATTCTTTAACATCATACAGTATCATCAAATAATAAATCAGCCTTCTGAGAACGTGGAGTCAGACTGACCATTCCTTCCTTCCTGCCACGAGGGACCCAGCGAATAAAATAAAGCTGTTCAGTCGTGCTTAGGAGATCAGGATCCCCCGTTTGACCAGGAAAGGGCAGCCCCGTCCTCAAGTGGAAGCTTTGGGAAAGCTGCCACCCGTTTTTAGAGCTCAGCGGTTTTACAGCCCTGCATGGATCCACCATGGAATATCCTGAGTGGGAGAGGATCCACGGGGATCAGAGTCCAGCTCCTGGCTCTGCACAGACCCCAGCAATCCTCCCTGATTGTCCAGAGGCTCCTGGGGCTCTGGCAGGGCTGTGCTGCCATGCCTGCCGAGGAAAACCAGCACAGACGGCTCTGGCTGCCCTTCCCTGACCCAGTTTAGGGTGTTTTTTGGGGACACGGACCTGTTGGAGCACGTCCAGAGGAGGATTAGCAGGATGGAGCACATCTACAAGGGAAGGCTGGGAGAGCTGGGAGTGCTCAGCCTGGAGCAGCTCTGGGGTGACCTCGCTGTGGCCTTCCAGCACCTGAGGGGAACAGCGAAAAAGATGGAAACAGACCTTGGAAAAGGGCCTGGAGCGACAATGCGGGATATGGAACGTGTCCTCTGCTCTGCTGGGAGCAGGAGAACCCCCATGGCATGATGAGCTGCAGCTCCCACATCCCCACACACCTCTCATCACAGCCAAGGGCCCCCTCAGAGGGGACACAAATCCGGGTCCTCCATCAAACCACGAACTGCGGAGGAGCCCGGTGGGTTTGAGACATTTCCTCTCTGCCAAAAGCTGCCGGAATGAGCTGGGACGCAGCAGGGGGAGGGAGCTGGTGCACCCACACACACAGATGTAATCTCACGTCAGAATTAAGCCAGCCTAGAGAGCAAGTGCATTAGACCCTGCTGAGAAGGGATCTGGGGACAGAGGGGGAGAAACGACTGGGCAGGGACTTTTCCAGCTCAGGAAGGGGAGTGGCAGCCTCCTCACCCCCCTCCAGGACACTGAGTCCTGCTGGAGCCGCTCACATCCCGGCTCTGAGGCCCGGCCAAAGCCTCTCTGCTTCCCCTGCACTTCCCACATCCCAGCACAGCCAAGGGCTGCTTGGAAAAAGCTGCTCCTTCACCCCCCGAGAGCCCCAGCAGAGCTGCCAGAGCTGCGTGAGTGCACAGCAGCCGGAGGGGATGGTTTGTCCTGCATTAACACCCCAAAATCCCACGGGATCCTTACCAGGGATAAACCCAGCTGGGTCCCTCCCTCCCTCGTGCCCAGGGACATCTTCCCACCTCACCATTCCCAGGGACAGCACCCCCTGTTCCCTTGCCTCTTGTCCCCCTGATTTACACAGAACCACGTCCACAGGAGAGGGACAGCTGCCTTTTTGTCACCAGAGGGCTGAGTTAGGCTGGAAGGGGCAGATCCTGGCCGAGAGAGGCTGCTGAAGGCAGGTCACTGCACAGCTCAGACCCCGAGGCACAGGGGCAGCCTGGAGTGGCACAGCTACACGGGACACCGGGATGGGACACGGATTAAACCAACCACAGGGATGGGACACAGAGTAAACCACAGGGATGGGACACAGATTAAACCACAGGGATGGGACACAGATTAAACCACTTGGATGGGACACAGATTAAACCACAGGGATGGGACACAGATTAAATCACTTGAATGGGACACAGATTAAACCACAGGGATTGGACACAGATTAAACCACAGGGATGGGACACAGATTAAACCACAGGGATGGGACACAGATTAAACCACAGGGATGGGACACAGATTAAATCACTTGGATGGGACACAGATTAAACCACAGGGATGGGACACAGATTAAATCACTTGGATGGGACACAGATTAAACCACTTGGACACCCCCCACCAGCAAGGTCACAGCCCCAGGAGTGGCTCTGCCTCAAGGCAAATGCTCGAGATGCATTTTTAAGGCAAGGGTGAGTCTTCCAGGAGAAAGACAGGATGGAAAAGCGGCCCAGCCTCATCCAGGGGATGAGCTTCTCGTTTTGCAAAGCCTCCTCAGCTGCTCCAAGTTTAGATGACATTGCATCAGTCCTCTCCACCTCTCAGTCAGGAACAGGAAGAAAAAAAACATTTCCCCTTAGTCTGCAAAAACCCTGTGTCAGGGAGAGTTCTGAATAAAAACAGCCCCAAGGTTTTATTTTTTTATTCCAGAGCTGAATTAAGACGTTGGGAGGTTTATTTCTAGTGATTCTGCTCAGGGGAGAGCCCACCTGCAGAGCTGCTCCAGTCCTGGGCCCAGCACAGGGAGGAGCTGGAGCTGCTGGAGAGAATCCAGAGGGGACACCAGCATGATCCCAGGGATGGAGCAGCTCTGCTGGGAGGAAAGGCTGGGAAAATTGGGATTGTCCAGCATGGAAAAGCTCCAGGGTCACCTAGTTGTGACATTCCAGTGCCTGAAGGAGCCACAAGAAACGTGGGGAGAGATTTTGGACAAGGGATGAAGTGCCAGGACACAGGGAATGGCTCCCACTGCCAGAGCCGAGGGATGGATGGGATATTGGGAAGGAATTCTTCCCTGAGAGGGAATTCCCAGAGCAGCTGGGGCTGACCCTGGATCCCTGGAAGTGCCCAAGGCCAGGCTGGAGCAGTCTGGGATGCTGGGAGGTGTCCCTGCCCGTGGCACTGAGGCTCCATCCACCTGTAAGACACCCCAGAAAACACCTGGAGTGAACAGGAACGCAGGGCAGGGATCAAAGTTATCCATCAATAGCAGGAAAAGTGCCCAAAATAGCAGTTTGGAAGGTTCCAAAGCTACTTGAGAAGCCAGGCTAGATTTGACAAATAGCTCCAGCCAAAGTGGAGAAAATAATTAGAAAAACATTGAAACGTGTCATTTTTAGTTGTTGTTCTTATTTTTATTTTTTTTTTATTTAAACTGAAACGTTTTACTTCGGAAATGATGAAACATTTCAGTCCCAGCAGGATCTTGGAGCCTTTGTCCCAGCGAAACAGGAATGTTTATTCGGTTTGTCACTGCCTGACTGAGTTAAATGTCAGGAGGAAACTTCAGCGTTGCTTTCTCGTGTAAAAATAAAAATTAAAAACGCACACAAGGTTTTATCTGGGGGCACACAGGGCATTAGAAGAGGCCAGATAAAGGCTTGAAGGCAAGCACCTTTCCTGTCCAGATCCTCAACTCCCCTAATTCCCAACAGGCTGAGCCACGAGGGATTAGGCAACCTGCACGGAAAGGGGACAGGGTGACCTCAGGTGACAGCAGAGGCCAGAAGAGAGGGTTCCTTTTGGGAGCCTCCCCAAAACAGCCCTGGGAACAGCAGGGTTGAGGGTGATGAAGGCTGAGAGGGACAAAGGCTGGTGAGAGATTCCCTCCAGAACAGAGAACTGGGAGCTCCCCCCTGCTCCCATGCCCAGGGCACTGGGAACAGCCACATCCTGCCTCTTCCATCAGCACGGCAGCCTCTGCCAAGGAATCCGCCTCTCCCACCACGGGGGCCTTGGGTTGCCTCTAATTTTAGGGTGTGATGAAAAGGTTTGGGGTCTCCTCCAAGCTTTCCCAACAAAGGGCTGAGTGCCACAGCCAAGAGCCCCGGGATCCCACAGCGCTCCCACGTGAGCCCAGATGTCCTGTGCCTTTCCCTGCTCCCTGCCTTCCCCTGCATTTCCCTGCTTTTCCTGGCTGATCCCTGCTCCCTCCCTTTCCCTGCTCCCTGCATTTCCCTGCTCCATCCCTTTCCCTGCTCCCTGCCTTCCCCTGCATTTCCCTGCTTTGCCTGGCTGATCCCTGCTCCATCCCTTTTCCAGCTTCCTGCTTTTCCCTGCCCCATGCCTTTCCCAGCTCCCTGCTCTATCCCTTTCCCTGCTCTATCCCTTTCCCTGCTCCATCCCTTTCCCAATTCCCTGCCTTTCTCTGCCCCATCCCTTTCCCTGCTCCATCCCTTTCCCAGCTCCATGCCTTTCCCAGCTCCATCCCTTTCCCAGCTCCATCCCTTTCCCTGCTCCATGCCTTTCCCAGCTCCATCCCTTTCCCAGCTCCATCCCTTTCCCAGCTCCATCCCTTTCCCTGCTCCATGCCTTTCCCAGCTCCATCCCTTTCCCTGCTCCATGCCTTTCCCAGCTCCATGCCTTTCCCAGCTCCATCCCTTTCCCTGCTCCATCCCTTTCCCAGCTCCATCCCTTTCCCAGCTCCATCCCTTTCCCAGCTCCATCCCTTTCCCTGCCCCATCCCTTTCCCAGCTCCATCCCTTTCCCTGCTCCATCCCTTTCCCTGCCCCATCCCTTTCCCTGCTCCATCCCTTTCCCAGCTCCATCCCTTTCTCTGCCCCATCCCTTTCCCAGCTCCATCCCTTTCCCAGCTCCATCCCTTTCCCTGCCCACACACCGCAGCCACGCTGCCAACCCAAGGCCCCGTCCCCAGGGATAATTATCCCAGCTCCGGGCACGCTCCCGGTGATCCGATACCCACAGCAGGCCCCGAGCTCATCCCAAATCCACGAGCCTTGCCCAGAGAATGACCTTTAGCTCCTCCAAAGGCTAAGTCAGCTCTTCAAGCAGCCAGGAGGGACCTGCAGCGGGAAGAGCTTTCCAAACTCCACCACACAAAGCCCGCAGTGGCCGTTCCCAAGCTCTGGAGGAGCACACCCCAATTCCAGAGCGTCCCAGCACAGGTTTTCCTGGAGCAGACAGAGCTCGGCGTGAGGCACAGAGACCCCGGCGTGTCCAGATGGAGGGGATGGAGCTGGTGATTACAGCAGGGAGGGAATTGGGAGCTGGGAGGTGAAACCAGAGAGGGGAAACGTTTAAAGCTTTAATCTTGGAAACAGCTTCCTGATAGGAGATTTATGAGCAAGGGGAATAGTCTCCTTCGCAGGAGGCTGGAAGCTGTGCTGCTGAAACCAGACCGGATAAAAGGGGAGACAACACATGAGGAATGGGTTTGGGTTGAGCGGAAGACAGGACCCGGAGGTGCCCCCCAAAACCTTCCCACACACCCAACCCCGCAGCTGGGACATTGTCCCCCCTGGCAGGAGGGACCAGCAGAGCTTGTCACAACACTCAGCACAGCTCCAGAGCCGTGTGAGCAGCCCAAAGCTCTGTCCCCATGGCAGCTGCTCGTGGGGCTGCTACAGAACCTCATTTTTTGGCTAATTCCAGGGCTTGACACATCCGACTTTTGTGTGGGAGCCTGTGGAAGGGGCAGGTTCATTAATACGTGTTTAACTTGGACCTTGAAGGAGCTGAACTTTTCCTGACTTAGCTCTCCCTGTATCTATATCCCACTTTCCTGTAATCAACCTTTCCCTTTTTCCTGCCTCGGCCTTTCCCAGTAAGTTCCTGGGTATTGGTTTTCTCTGGAGCTGCTGGAGGATGTGGGAGTGACAGCTCTGGCCTTCCAAGCTCTGTGTTCACCCAACATTTATCCAGCTCCTCGTTCCCCTGCCTCCTCTTCCAACCTCAGCATGACCTGAAGGGGCGAAAAGATGAAGGAGATAAGAGCCAGCACCTCTCCAAACCTAGCAGAGAGTCGTGGAATGGTTTGGGTTGGAAGAGACCTCAAAGCTCACTCATTCCCACCCCTGAATGGCCAAGGACATCTTCCACTAGACCAGGTTGCTCCAAGCCCTGCCCAACCTGGGAAAGGCTTTGTTGGGAAGCTCATCCAAGGCTCAGCCTCGTAAAGCTGCCGAGCCAGAGCCCTGAGCAGGGATTAGATGCTGAAGTCTGACCTCAGCCGGGTGCAGCCAGCCCAAAGAGCTCTGACTTCGGGCTTATTGCCCCACGAAAACAGCAGTGAAATCACTTCATTGATCCCCAGAGCCTCCTTTCCTTCCTTCCTTCCTTCCCCCCCGGCCAAGCTGAAGCTTAAAATAGTATTTTGCATTCCTCATATTTCACTCCAGAACTAATTAACACCCAGTCAGCCCAAAGCTCTTCCCACAGCAGCCTGGCCCCACGGTGCAACCTGCCCACCCTTGGCAGCAGCAGGAGCACCCACCGGGCTCCCAGCTCCTCCCAAAAGCCATTCCTGATGGAGCATCTGGAAAGAAGCGAGCTAAAACAGGAAAACACCGGAATTCAAGCCCCACGTGCACTTCTACCTCCGCCCCAGGAGCACACACAACCCTGCAGTGCCCATAAACAATCTCAAGGTCCTGGTAATGCCCCAACACCACGAGCAGTCGCTCTTCCAGAGGCTCCTAAATTAGGACAAAACCCACAAGTTAAGCTGCTCCTCGGAGCAGGGCTGACCCCATGTCCAGCCTCATGGACAATTTGAACCCAGCTAAAAAAAAAAACAA